>NC_071467.1:505870-756113 GCF_028500815.1 Rissa tridactyla | reverse complement strand
GGACGGGATGGGGATGAGATGGGATGGGGATGGGATTGGGATGGAGAGGAGATGGGATGGGATGGGGATAGGGATGGGGATGGGATGGGATGAAGAGGAGATGGGATGGGATGGGATGGGACAGGACGTGATGGGATGTGGATGGGATGAGGATGGGATTGGATGGAGATGGGATGGGGATGGGATTGGATGGGGATGGGATGGGATGGGATGGAGAGGAGATGGGATGGGATGGGATGGGGATGGGGATGGGATGGGGGATGGGATGGGATGGGGATGGGATGGGATGAAGAGGAGATGGGATGGGATGGGATGGGATAGGATGGGATGAGGATGGGATTGGATGGGGATGGGATGGGGATGGGATTGGGATGGAGAGGAGATGGGATGGGATGGGGATGGGGATGGGATGGGATGGAGAGGAGATGGGATGGGGGAATGGGGATGGGATGGAGAGGAGATGGGATGGGATGGGGATGGGGATGGGATTGGGATTGTGATGGAGAGGAGATGGGATGGGATGAGATTGGATGGGGATGGGATGGGATGGGGATGGGGATGGGGATGGGATGGGGGATGGGATTGGGATGGAGAGGAGATGGGATGGGATGAGATTGGATGGGGGATGGGATGGGATGGGATGGGATGGAGAGGAGATGGGATGGGATGGGATGGGGATGGGATTGGGATTGTGATGGAGAGGAGATGGGATGGGATGAGATTGGATGGGGATGGGATGGGATGGGGATGGGGATGGGATGGGGATGGGTTGGGGATGGAGAGGAGATGGGATGAGATTGGATGGGGATGGGATGGGATGGGATGGAGAGGAGATGGGATTGGATGGGGATGGGGATGGTATGGAGAGGAGATGGGATGGGATGGGGATGGGATTGGGATTGGGATGGAGAGGAGATGGGATGGGATGGGGATGGGATTGGGATTGGGATGGAGAGGAGATGGGATGGGATGGGATGGGATGGGATGGAGAGGAGATGGGATGGGATGAGATTGGATGGGGATGGGATGGGATGGGATGGGATGGAGAGGAGATGGGATGGGATGGGGATGGGGATGGGATTTGGATTGGGATGGAGAGGAGATGGGATGGGATGGGATTGGATGGGGATGAGGATGGGATGGCGATGGGGATGGGATGGTATGGAGAGGAGATGGGATGGGGATGGGATGGGGATAGGACATGATGGGATGTGGATGGGATGGGATGGGTTGAGATGGGGACTGGGGATGGGGATGATGGGGATGGGATGGGACGGGATAGCATGGGGATGGGATGGGGTGGGGATTGGGATGAGATGGGGATGGGATGGGACTGGGGATGGGATGGGATGGGGGATGGGGATGGGATGGGGATGGGATGGGATGGGTTGAGATGGGACTGGGGATGGGATGGGGATGGGATGGGGATGGGGATGGGATGAGATGGGATGGGATGGGATGGGGATGGGATGGGATGGGGATGGGATGAGATGGGATGGGGATGGGATGGGGATGGGGATGGCTCCACGTCCAAGTGGAGACCAGTGAGGAGTGGGGGTTCCTCAGGCGTCGGTACTGGTCCCGCTGCTGCTGTTTAACACCTTTGTCGGCGACACGGACACTGGGATCGAGGGCACCCTCGGTGAGTTCCCCGACGACACCGAGCCGTGGGGGGGGGTGACACGGCTGGGGGGACGGGGATGTCACCCGGAGGGGACCCGGCCCAGGCTGGAGAGGTGGCCCCCCGTGAACCTCCTGGGCTCCAACCGGGCCAAGTGCAGGGTCCTGCCCCGGGGTGGGGGCAGCCCCCGGTGCCAGAGAGAAGGGCTTGGGGGGGGTGGGGGGGGGCTGGGGGGGGGGGGCTGGAGAGGGGGGGGGTGGGGAGAAGCTCAACATGAGTTTGGTGGTTTTTTTCCCTTTTTCCCCCTCCTTCCTTACGTTTACCCGCCTTTTCCTCCTTTTCCCATTCTTTCCCCAGTCCCCTATTCCTCCTTTCCTTTCTTTCCTTCTTTCCCCCGTTCCTTCCCTCCGTCCCCTGTTCCATTATCCTTCTCTTTCCCCATCCTTTCCCCCAGCCCCTGTTCCTTCTTTCCACCTTTTCCCCCCCCCCAGCCCCTGTTCCTCCTTCCCTTTTTTCCGCATTCTTCCCACCCGTCCCCTCTTCCTTTCCCCCCCGTTCTTCTCCTCTTCCTCTTTTCCTTCTTTCCCCATTATTCCCCTGCTCCTCCTTTCCCTCTTTCCCCATTCTTCCCCCGTTCCTCCTTTCCCTCTTTCCCCATTCTTCCATGGCCCATCCGTGTTCCCCCTTTCCTCCTTTCCCCGTTATTCCTCCTCCATCCCATTCCTCTTCTTTCCCCATTCTCCCTTCTTTTCCTTCTTTCCCCATTTTTCCCCCCGTTCCTCCTTTCCCTCTTTCCCCATTCTTCCCCCGTTCCTCCTTTCCCTCTTTCCCAATTCTTCCATGTCCCATCCGTGTTCCCCCTTTCCTCCTTTCCCCATTATTCCTCCTCCATCCTGTTCCTCCTCCTCTTCTTTCCCCATTTTCCCTCCTCCATCCCCAGTTCCTTCTTTTCCTTCTTTCCCCATTATTCCCCTGTTCCTCCTTTCCCTCTTTCCCCATTCTTCCATGGCCCACCCGTGTTCCCCCTTTCCTCCTTTCCCCGTTATTCCTCCTCCATCCCATTCCTCTTCTTTCCCCATTCTCCCTTCTTTTCCTTCTTTCCCCATTCTTCCCCCCGTTCCTCCTTTCCCTCTTTCCCCATTCTTCCCCTGTTCCTCCTTTCCCCTTTCCCAATTCTTCCATGTCCCATCCCTGTTCCCTCTTCCTTCTTTCCCCATTATTCCTCCTCCATCCCGTTCCTCCTCCTCTTCTTTCCCCCATTCTCCCTTCTCCATCCCCAGTTCCTTCTTTTCCTTCTTTCCCCATTCTTCCCCTGTTCCTCCTTTCCCTCTTTCCCCATTCTTCCATGGCCCATCCGTGTTCCCCCTTTCCTCCTTTCCCCATTATTCCTCCTCCATCCCATTCCTCTTCTTTCCCCATTCTCCCTTCTCCATCCCAGTTCCTTCTTTCCCTTTTTTCCCCATTCTTCCCCCCGTCGCTGCTTTCCCTTTCTTTACTTCTATCCCCGTTCCTCTCCCTTGTGCCCTGTTCCTCCTTTCCCTTTTTACCCCCTTTTTCCCGCTCCATCCCACGTTTCCCCCTTTCTCCTCCTCCTTTCCCCGTCCTTCATCCCCTTCCATCGCCGCTGGCGCCCCCTGGCGGAGCTCAACGCCGCCACCGCCCCCCCGCGCATGCGCATCAGCCCCCAACCAGGGGGGCGTGGTCTCTGCAGGGAGGGGGCGTGGCTTGACGCAGAGGGGGGCGTGGCTAGTAGGGGGCGTGGCTAAGTGGGGGGGGACGCACCCGGAAGCGGCGCCGGTCACCGAGCGGGTCCCGATCCGGCGGTGAGTGCGGTGGCGGCGGGGGGAACGTACCGGAGAGGAGATTTGGGGGGGGTTCAGGGAGGGGGAGAGGGATTTAGGGGACACAATGTGGTGGTCGCTTCCCCGAGGTGCCTGTTGTTCCCCCCCCGGCTCGTTTGGGGCGGGGGCTGTGGGGTTTTGGGGCCTGGCTTTAGCCGGACCGCCGGGCACCCGGGGAGAGGGTGGGTGAGGTGGCCCGGTTGGGCAAGCTCGGTGTCTCCGCCGTTTCCCGCCCTTAGGGGGCATCCTGGGGCCGTTCCCCCACCCCCCCCCACCCCCCAACCTTGTCGTTCTGGGGGTGGTTGGGCCCCACGGGGACCTGCTGCGGGGGGGGGAGGTTTGTGGTGTGGGGCGGGGGGGGGGGGGGGGGGAAGTATTGAATATAAAATCACCGAAGGGGTTGGGCTGGAAGGGACATTTAAAGGCCGCCCAGTGCCCCCCACCCCCCTGCCCTGGGCAGGGACATCTTCAACTAGCCCAGGTTGCCCAAAGCCCCGGCCAACCTGGCCTTGAACCCCTCCAGGGATGGGGCAGCCACAGCTTCTCCGGGCAACCCGGGCCAGGGGCTCACCGCCCTCGACAGCCAAGAATTTCTGCCCGAGATCTCATCTCAATCTCCCCTTTTCCAGTTTAAACCAGTTCGCCCTCGTCCCGTGGCTCCCTTCCCTGCTCCAGAGTCCCTCCCCAGCTTTCCCGGAGCCCCTTGAGGGCCTGGAAGGGGCTGGAAGGTCTCCGCGGAGCCTTCTCTTCTCCAGGCTGAACCCCCCCAGCTCTCTCAGCCTGTCCTCCCAGCAGAGGGGCTCCAGCCCTCCCGGCATCTCCGGGGCCTCCTCCGGCCCCCTCTCCGGCACCTCCGTGTCCTTTTTGTCCTGAGGCCCCAGAGCCGGATGCGGTATCATCCCTCAAATCTTATTTTACTGACAACTTGCTCCCTCGCTTTTGTTTGTGTTTTTAGGGAGAAATATTTGGAGCACGGTCTGGGCTCCTGCAGGGCTCGGAGCAGGGTTGGGGCGGGGGGGGGGCTCGCTAACGGGTCACCCGCCTCGGGCTCCTCAGCCAGCGCCGTCTCGCCAAATCTCGGGGCTGCCGTTCCGAATTCCTCGCCGTAACGTGGAAGGGCCGGGGGAGGATGGCGTTGGGATCCTTTAGCTTTCCGAGCGTGTTTTGCTGATGTAAAATGTCCTCCCGTTTGCAGGGCGCGGAGGGGAGCGGAACCCGGGATGCGTTCCCTCCGGCTCCGACCTCGATAAGGGACGGTGCCGGCGCCGATGGAATCGCGGCGCCCGCTGCCCGCTGGCCTCTGGGAACCGCAGCTCGGGCGCGCTGTCTGCGAGGAGCTGGCGTTTCCCCTTCCCGGCGGCTTTTGTAGAACATCTCCTCCGCTTCCCTGCGCCCACCGTTGGCTTTCTGACCCCCACCGGAACCGCAAACGGTTTTCTTTCTCCCTGAAAGTAAAGGCAGCGCGTAAAAATAGGTTCCCCAGGGATCCCCGGGTTTGAGAGAGAGGAAGCCGCCGACTGCCTTCTGCTGGTGGGGAAGCTGAAAACGCGGAGCATGACGGAGTCACGGATAAAACGTGAGTGCGGGAGCGCGGTGGGAGCCGTTGAGGGGCTGCGGGGCACCGGCCCTGCCGTTGGGGGGGGGGTCTCCATCCGCAACCCCCATCCTCGCCTCGGGCTGCTCCTTCCGCCCAGCCCCAGCGCCGATTTTCCGCGCCGCTTCGGTGGGGACGGAGCCGGCTGGGGAATTCTCTATCGTTAATAAGGTTAAATTGCCTTGCGGGTGCCCCGGGTGTTGGGGGTTTGGGGTGGAGGGGGGGGCTCAGCTCTGTCTGTGGAGCTGCCGGATCCGGGCTGCCGTCGCTCCCTGCAGCATCCGGAGGGACGAACTGGCGGGGGACGGGAGGAGGGAGCGGTTCTCCGCGCGCCGTAATTCCCTGCCCTAGAAATTAATCTCGGGCCTTGCCTCTGCTGCAAATTGCCCGAGCTCGAACGGTCTCTCGGTGCTTAAAGTGGCGTAAACCCCTGTGCGTTCCCTAAATTAATCCCGGCCAGCTTTGAAAATGAATCTTTCTTTTTTTTTTTTTTTTTTTTTTCCTTGTTAAGGCAATAAAGAATTTTCTGGTTTAATTAAGCCGCGGGGAAGGGGTGGGAGCAGGAATTACCTTCAGCAGCTGCAGCACCGGCTCACGGTGGCTTTAACGTGACCGTGGGGCGAACGTCTCCGCACCCCACCCCCCCCCCTCCCCCCATGGAAATGAATGAAACACCCCCCCACCCCCCCAAAAAATGGGGCAGGGCGGGAGCCCCCCCGGGGTGGGACCGGGCGGCTGCTCGGGCAAGACGGGTGGCTCCTCCTGGCCTGGAAGCAGAAGGGGAAGGGACAAGGGACACCGTCACCCTCCTCGTGCCACCCTCAGTGGTGGCCGTAGATGTTTTTGAGGCAGCGCAGCGTCCCCTCGGGGCTGGGCGTCCTGGTGGGTCTTCACCCCCCCCCCCCCGCCCCCCCGGTGACGGGACGTCCTCAGACGAGGGGCCGTGCTGTCGCAGAGGCGGCCTGCTCTGAAACTAATTAACCTTATTACGGCAAAGGCCCTAATGAGAGATAACGCCGCCGCTCCAGGATAACGATTAGGCTCTCGGAGCGGGGGGTCGCGGGCCGACGGGCGTGAGGGAGCGGCTCTGGTCCGCAGGCGTGTGGCTCCGCCGCCGCCGGTGGGACCCCGGTGGGCTCCGTCCGTGGGACCCCGGTGGGCTCCGTCCCTCTGACAGCATCCGATCCGCTCCCCCCCACCACCCCCGCCTCCCCGGAGAGCTTCATCTGGCGGTGGGATTCAGCGGCACGGGGGCTCCCCCAGCCCCTGGCCTTCAAGGACGTGCCCTTGGTAGGTCCCATGCGGCGGCTCAGCCCCGCGCGGGTTCCCCAGGGGCCTCAGGTGATGCCGGCACCCGGCTGTAGAGCGGAGCCCGTCCCCCGGTGCGGCTGCCCAGCCCTAAATCTCCGGTGTAATAAATGACGGAACAGTTTGGGTGGGAAGGGACCCTCAAAGGCCACCCAGTGCCACCCCCTGCCCTGGGCAGGGCCACCTCCCACCAGCCCAGGTGGCTCCGAGCCCCGTCCAACCTGGCCTTGAACCCCTCCAGGGATGGGGCAGCCACAGCTTCTCCGGGCAACCCGGGCCAGGGGCTCACCAGCTTCATCATGGAGAATTTCTGCCTTATTTTTAATCTCAATCTCCCCTCTTTTGGTTTAAAACCCTTCCCCCTTGTCCCGTGGCTCCCCTCCCTGCTCCAGAGTCCCTCCCCAGCTTTCCCGGAGCCCCTTGAGGGCCTGGAAGGGGCTGGAAGGTCTCTGCGGAGCCTTCTCTTCTCCAGGCTGAACCCCCCCAGCTCTCTCAGCTTGTCCTCCCAGCAGAGGGGCTCCAGCCCTCCCGGCATCTCCGGGGCCTCCTCCGGCCCCCGCTCCGACACCTCCGTGTCCTCCCGATGTCCCCGGGGCTGGAGGCAGCACTGCAGGGGGGTCTCCCCCGAGCGGAGCAGAGGGGCAGAATCCCCCCCTCGCCCCCCTGTCCACGCTGCTGGGGATGCAGCCCAGGCTGTGGGGGGGTTTCTGTGCTGTCACCGCACGGTGCCGGCCCACGGGCAGCGTTTCCCCCCCCCTCCCCAGCCCCCCAATCCTTCCGTCTCCCCGCACCAGTGAGAAACCTTAGAGCCGGGTCCCCCTTGGCCCCGGGGGCTGACGCGGTGCTGAGCTGGGGCTGACGCGGCGCTGAGCGGTGCCTGTAGGGATAAAAAAACCCAAACCCCCTGTGAAGTGTCCGGCCCTGCCGGGGGGTGAGTGAGGATGAATGAGGCCTTGGGGAACAGGGAAGGGCGGCGTGCGGGGCGCCTTCGAGTTAAAGGTGCCTTATTTCGGGTGGGGAGCCCAGAAGAAAGGGTTTTTGGTGGGGGCTCGTCGAGCGGGAAACAAAAGGGCCGGTGAAGGTTAACTTAGCTGCGCGCGCGGCTCGCGGGAAGATGGGTGAAAACGCACGGAGGCTCTTCTTTTCCTCCTCTTGTTGGTCCGGGAGACGTTCGGGGAATGCCAAATCTTTGCCACTTGCCTGTCTCGCTCAGGGCTTGCGACGACGTTGATGGACGCCACGACGGATAAGGACCCGCTAGTCCAGGAGCAGATCTACAACGCTTTGTGCCACCTGGGGGAATCCGAGCCGGAGGAGATCCTCAACTCGTGCGACGAGTACCTCCGGCAGCACGACAAGGTGGGGGGCTCCTCCGCTCCGTCCTGGGGGTGTCCGCAGGATGAGAAGTATTGCCTGGGGCGGCCCGGGGGGGCGTTGACTCTGTCAGCAAGCCAGGGAGGGACGACAGGACGACAGGAGCTGGCGAGGGGGCTGGAGAAGGAGGAGAAGGGTCTGGAGAACTTGTGAGGAGCGGCTGAGGGAGCTGGGGGTGTTCAGCCTGGAGAAAAGGGGGCCGAGGGGAGACCTTCTCGCTCTCCGCAGCTCCCTGAAAGGAGGGGGCAGCCAGGGGGGGTCGGGCTCTTCTCCCAAGGAACAGGCCACGGGACAAGAGGGAACGGCCTCCAGTTGCGCCAGGGCAGGTTTAGGATGGATATCGGGGAAAATTCCTTCATGGAAAGGGCTGTCGGGCGTTGGAAGAGGCTGCCCAGGGCAGTGGGGGAGTCGCCATCCCCGGAGGGATGGAAAAGCCGGGCAGACGCGGCGCATAGAGATGAGGTTTCGCGATGGGTTTCGTCAGCGTTGGGTTGGTGGTTGGACTCCGTGATCCGAAAGGTCCTTTCCAACCCGGGCCGTTCTCCGATTCCCTGATTCTACACCCGGGAGGATCTGGGTCCGAGGCGCTGGAGTTGCGGGGGTGAAGAACCGGTGATGATACGCTGTCGTGGATGAGAGAAAGGGAGCAAAACTTGGTTGGCGCTTCGAGTCGTTGCCTTTCCCCGTGCAGGAAACGCTAGCCAGACCCTTGCCGGGCATCTCTGGGACGCGCGGGTTTCTCTGGCCCCGGAGGCGGCCGCGGCGCCGTGCTCGGCTTCGCTGACCGTCCGCTTTCTCCCTCCCGTTCCAGCTGGCCTACCCTCACCGGGTGATCATCCTGAAAGCGATGGAGACGGTGGTGAAGAACAACATTGCCCTCTTGGACAAAAGCACGGCCAAGGTGGTTATTTTCCTGGCGTCTAATGAAATGACCAAGTCAAAGGTATGACCTGAAAGCTCTGGGTTCTTCCTGTCGTCGTTCTTGTCCGGGCCCTTTTTGCCCCCGATGCCGTCGTTGCAGGCAAAGCTGCGGGTTTTTGGGGCTGCCCCCAATGGTAGCAATTGCTGGGATGGCGTTTGTGGAAGGGAAGAGCTGGGTCTGTGCCATCTTGTGGAGATGGGACGGCTGAGGGAGTAGGGGACGGGCGACGTCCCTCTCCCTGGGGGGAGCTGGGGATGGGTTCGGCTGACGGTTTTCCTCCAGCACGGCATGCATCCACAGCCAAATAAAATCCGGATGCTGCGAAGGACCCGGACAGGCAGGTGGGTATCGGAGCAGGAAGGAGCCTTGAGGGGCTGCAGGTCCACGGAGGGGAAAGATCACGTCTGAATCTTGAGCCTGTTGTTCCGAATCGGGGAATGGTTTGGGTGGGAAGGGACATTTAAAGGCCACTCGGTGCCACCCCCTGCCCCGGGCAGGGACGTCTTCAACTAGAACACGTTGCTCCGAGCCCCGGCCAACCTGGCCTTGAACCCCTCCAGGGATGGGGCAGCCACAGCTTCTCTGGGCAACCTGGGCCAGGGACTCACCAGCTTCATCATGGAGAATTTCTGCCTTATTTTTAATCTCAATCTCCCCTCTTTTGGTTTAAAACCGTTGGCTCTCATCCCGTGGTTCCACTCCCTGCTCCAGAGTCCCTCCCCAGCTTTCCCGGAGCCCCTTGAGGGCCTGGAAGGTCTCCCCGGAGCCTTCTCTTCTCCAGGCTGAACCCCCCCAGCTCTCTCAGCCTGTCCTCCCAGCAGAGGGGCTCCAGCCCTCCCGGCATCTCCGGGGCCTCCTCCGGCCCCCGCTCCGACACCTCCGTGTCCTTCTGCTGTTGGTGGTCCCGGAGCTGGAGGCCTGTAGAATTAGCCCATGCCACGCAATTCCCCGCGGCGTTTGGAGCCAGGCGCGATGCCCGGCATTTAAACGAAGCAGAAGAACGGCGTCTGGTCTGATGTGGTTTCCTCCACCCGCCCCAGGAGGTGATCCGGGACTGGCAACAAGCCGCGAGCAACGTCCTCGTGGCGGTGGGGCAGCGCTTCATCAACAAGGTGATGGAGGAGGTGCTCACCAAATTCCAGCCGGGGATCCTGCCCCACTACTTCGTCATGCAGACGTTCGCCAACCTCTCGGTGTCGAACGGTGAGTTGGCACCCGACTGCGCTGGGGTGGGGGGGGATCGGGGGGAGCCGCGGAAGCGCGTCCTGGCCTTCGGGCGTCGTCGGTCATGCCGGCCCCCAGCAGCTCCGCAGCGGGGCCCCTCCGCGGTGTGGTCCGCGCGAAAACCGAGCTTCTCGGGATCTTTACGGCTTAGGCTTGATGCCGCTAAACGATGGGGTTGCGATGAAACGCCCTGAAAAAGCAGCGGGCGCCAGCACGGCGCGGAGGAGCGCGGTCGGTGTGAATGGCTTCCTTGTGGCGTCCTTCGTGCCCCTTTTCTTGGCGGGAGATGGGGCAGAAGGAAGGGGGAAGGCCGGTGCTGCGGGGAGCCCGGCCTTGGGAAGAGATTGGGAAAACCCTGCTCTCTTCTTGGCTGCCCTTCCCGGGGAGCCGCTGCGACTCCGTCCTCAGCGCTGAGACGGGGGAGCGGAGGGCAGCCCCTCGTCCAGGGATCACGGGGGGAACGCCAACGGGCGACGACAGCTCGTCCTGCAGCAGCCTGAGCAAAGCTCCGCATCCCGGAGCCGCTCCGGGACACGTCAGGCTCTCCCTGGTGGTTCCGCTTTTTCCCTGGGGAAAAGGGAAAGCCACGGCGGAGGCTTCGGCTCTGCCCCGGGGTGCCGGTGCTTGGCCCTGTCTCTCCGCAGTAGCCGGAGGAAAAAACTCCCTCGGTGGGGACGGAGGGATGCGATGCTCCTGGACGTGGGGCGGGGGGCAGCCGGTAATTCCCGGAGGAATGCCTGGAAAAACGTACTGAGCCGAGAAATCCCACGCAGCTCGGCTTCAGGGCTCGGCGGAGCTCTGAAAAATGTTTGCCCGCTTAAAAGCAACGGGAACTGGAGGCGCCCGACCCTCTTCCATAGAGAGCTCCCCGCTGGGGCTCTTGCCTCCAGCCGTCCCAGAGAGACCCAAGTTTAAAAATGAGAATTCTAGGACGGGATTTCTGAAAAATAGAAGTCTGGCGGCGGAACGGCGCCGGCAGCGAGCGGGACGTAGCCCGGAGCTCACCGACTTTGAGAAATAGGCACGAACGTCCCGGGGGCAGGGGGGGCTGGGAGGATTTGCGAGGGGCTGCCGCGCTGGAGCCGTCTCCGCTGCTCCCCCCCCTGCCACCACCACCACCCCCCAACCCCCGGGGCTCTCGGCGGCTCGTTTGTGGTAAAATCGGGCTCCTGGCTCCTGTTCCCTTTGGGTGCCGGCGGGATCCTGCCGGCTCTGTGTCCTGCGTAGGCTGGGGGGGGCCGCCGAGCGGCGCTTGCGCGTGTCTGCTGCGAGCGAACGTCTCCCGCTTCCTTCCCAGTGTTCGGAATGGTGCCTTTTCTCAACTCCATCCTCGGGACGATGCTGCCCATGCTGGGAATGGCCAAACAGGACCACATGAAGTCCGTCTTCTGCTACGGTAAGGTCTTTCTGGCCCTTTTGCGGGACCGAAGTGGTTTTTAGATATGTTGTGGGAGATTTTTTTTTTTTTTTTTTTCCCCCTTCCCTGGAAAAGAAGGGACCGTGGATGGGGGCTGGAGAGCTGGCTCGGATGAACCTTTCCGGAATGTCTGGGAGCAGGGATTTGGCCGGCTTTGGGAAGGGATGGAGAGTCGTCAGCCCTAGGTCGTGGGGATCCTACCAAAGTCCTCCTCCTGATCCCTGTCGCTCCCGTTTCATGGCCCAGCGAGTTCTGGTGCTCTTTGCTTTCTCCACTGGTGAAGAAGACGTAGATGCTCCAGAACCATCCCGACTCCGGTTGAGGTGACCGGCCCGGTGGGATGAGGGAAGGAAGAGGGATGCGCTACTTGAGACCCTCTTATAAACCAAGCTGTGTCTTTATCGACACCGTGAACCCGGCGCCTCGCAACGGCGCCAGCGTTGACCCTGACGGGGACCGGGAGGAGGCCGGGGTGCAGCGGCCGCTTCTGTAAATCTCGTGAGCCGTTTGGAGGATGTGACACTCTTGGTGGGTTGGCAGGATTGTCACGGGGCTCCCTTCTCGTGACGCCCCTCCTCCAGCCCTGGGCTCGCCCGAAAAACTGCGGCAGGGTTTGGTGCAGAAGCACCAGCACTTAACACGGCTGACAAAGAGCCGACTCGCTTGTCATAGCGTCACGGAATGATTTGGGTGGGAAGGGACCTTAAAGACCACCCAGTGCCACCCCCTGCCCTGGGCAGGGACATCTGCAATGAAACCAAGTTGCCCAAAGCCCCGTCCAACCTGGCCTTGAACCCCTCCAGGGATGGGGCAGCCACAGCTTCTCGGGGCAACCTGGGCCAGGGGCTCACCAGCTTCATCGTGGAGAATTTCTGCCTTATTTTTAATCTCAATCTCCCCTCTTTTGGTTTAAAACCCTTCCCCCTCGTCCCATGGCTCCCCTCCCTGCTCCAGAGTCCCTCCCCAGCTTTCCCGGAGCCCCTTGAGGGCCTGGAAGGGGCTGGAAGGTCTCCGCGGAGCCTTCTCTTCTCCAGGCTGAACCCCCCCAGCTCTCTCAGCCTGTCCTCCCAGCAGAGGGGCTCCAGCCCTCCCGGCATCTCCGGGGCCTCCTCCGGCCCCGCTCCAACACCTCCGTGTCCTTCTTATGTCGAGGACTCCAGAGCTGGACACAGGGTTCCAGGTGGGGTCTCCCCCGAGCGGAGCAGAGGGATAGAATCCCCTCCCTCGTCTCTAGCCGGAGCTGATCCACCTTCCCCTGGACACGGTGGCCCGTCGCGGTGTGGCTCCTGGCCCGAGCGGCTTTGTCCGTTGACCAGCGAGATGCCCTCCCACTTGCAGGGCGGTAGCGCCTGCCTCTGGGACGGCGGGACGGCGCGCGGCCCCCCGGCGGGTGCCACCTTGGTATCCGGCAGAGGTTCCTCGGGCTTCATGGTTTGCTTTCCACGGCTGGGCGAAAATAAACGGGGTTTGGGGGGGGGGGGAGTGTGGGTCCAAGGGCGCCGCGAGAGAGGCGGGGGGAGCTGCTGGCAACACACCGCTGGGGCGGTCGCTCTTATCTCTCGCCGATAGCGAGGTCCAAGGCCTGGGAAATTGCTGCTGCGGCTGCGCGCGTCGAGGAACGAATGGGCTGAGCGGGAGCAGCCCGGCGAAACGCAGGGGTGGATGCAGGGCTACCCTCAGCGGCAGCGTCTAGTTCTGCTGGAAACGAGGAGGTTTGCGTCCAAACTCGTTCCCGGGAGCCGCTGTGGTCGACGTAACGCCCGGATTTGAAGGGCCGCTTCGCCCTTAAGAGCTTCTCGGGCTGCGACGTCGAGCTCAAAGCAAGAACGTGCAACTCCGGGGGCTGTTTCTCTACAGGCGCGTTCTCCGAAAGCCAAGGCCGAGGGCGGGCGACCTCGGTGAATACGAACCATCCTCCCCCGAGTCGAGTACAACCAGACCCCGGCGCCGGTTTGGTCCCCGGGGTGGTGGTGGGGGATGGTTGGTGTGGGCGGCTCAGGTGGTTTACGCCGGCTGCGGGCGACGGCAGATAGCGGGCGACGTGTTTACGGCCGGGAGGTCTGGTGCCGTTCCTGTCCCGGAGGGTTTATCAGCCCTGCGGAGGATCGTAGAATCATGGAATCATAGGCCGGTTTGGGTGGGATGGGATATTTAAAGCCCATCTCGTCCCGACCCCCCGCCGTGAACAGGGACATCTTCAACCAGCCCAGGTGGCTCCGAGCCCCGTCCAACCTGGCCTTGAACCCCTCCAGGGATGGGGCAGCCACAGCTTCTCCGGGCAACCCGGGCCAGGGGCTCACCAGCTTCATCATGGAGAATTTCTGCCTTATTTTTAATCTCAATCTCCCCTCTTTTGGTTTAAAACCCTTCCCCCTCATCCCGTGGTTCCCCTCCCTGCTCCAGAGTCCCTCCCCAGCTTTCCCGGAGCCCCTTGAGGGCCTGGAAGGGGCTGGAAGTTCTCCGCGGAGCCTTCTCTTCTCCAGGCTGAACCCCCCCAGCTCTCTCAGCCCGTCCTCCCAGCAGAGGGGCTCCAGGAGAAGGGATCATAGACGGGATCGTGCGTAGGAGAAGGGATCCTTCTCCTCGTGGGGAGGACCAGCCTGGCCCGTGGGGCTGGTAGAACTCACTTCTGAGGTTCGAGTGGCTCTTTCCAGAGGACCGTTCCGCCGTCGGCAGCTCTTTCCCCTTCATCCCTTCCAGCAATCCCTTCTTTCGGCTTTCTTTTCCCCACTCCGCTTGGTCTTGGGAAGGGCGACATCCCGGCTCCGCACGTTTTCCTCCCGAAATGAGCCCGTAGCCGGCGGTGGCGAGGCGCGGTCGGTCTGTGGCTCTTGCAGAGAACGTGCAACCCCTTCGCCCGCATCCTAAAGCGCGCGGAGCCTCCGCGGCGCTGCCCGCGCCGGGTCTGGAGCAGGTCCTGCCCCCATCCCGAAACCTGGGGAGGCCACAGCATCTCCTGGGCTGCCAGGAATGGGATGGAGAGGGGGATTTGGGGACGTGATCCTGGGCTGAATGTTTGGATGGAGAGGGGGATTTGGGGACGTGATCCTGGGCTGAATATGGGAATGGAGAGTGGGATTTGGGGACGCGATCCTGGGCCAAACACAGGGATGGAGAGGGGGATTTGGGGACGTGATCCTGGGCTGAATGCGGGGATGGAGAGGGGGATCTGGGGACGTGATCCTGGGCTGAATGTATGGATGGAGAGGCGGATTTGGGGACGTGATCCTGGGCCAAACACAGGGGTGCAGAGGGGGATTTGGGGACGTGATCCTGGGCTGAATGCAGGGATGGAAAGGGGGATTTGGGGACGTGATCCTGGGCTGAATGCGGGGATGGAGAGCGGGATTTGGGGACGTGATCCTGGGCTGAATGTTTGGATGGAGAGGGGGATTTGGGGACGTGATCCTGGGCCAAACACAGGGATGGAGAGGGGGATTTGGGGACGTGATCCTGGGCCAAACACAGGGATGCAGAGGGGGATTTGGGGACGTGATCCTGGGCTGAATGCGGGGATGGAGAGGGGGATTTGGGGACGTGATCCTGGGCTGAATGCGGGGATGGAGAGGGGGATTTGGGGACGTGATCCTGGGCTGAATGCGGGGATGGAAAGGGGGATTTGGGGACGTGATCCTGGGCTGAATGCGGGGATGGAGAGGGGGATTTGGGGACGTGATCCTGGGCTGAATGTTTGGATGGAGAGGGGGATTTGGGGACGTGATCCTGGGCCAAACACAGGGATGGAGAGGGGGATTTGGGGACGTGATCCTGGGCCAAACACAGGGATGGAGAGGGGGATTTGGGGACGTGGTCCTGGGCTGAATGTATGGATGGAGAGGGGGATTTGGGGACGTGATCCTGGGTTGAATGCAGGGATGGAGAGGGGGATTTGGGGACGTGATCCTGGGCTGAATGCAGGGATGGAGAGGGGGATCTGGGGACGTGATCCTGGGCTGAATGTATGGATGGAGAGGGGGATTTGGGGACGTGATCCTGGGCTGAACGTGGGGATGGAGAGGGGGATTTGGAGAGTGATCCTGGGCTGAATGTATGGATGGAGAGGGGGATCTGGGGACGTGATCCTGGGTTGAACGCGGGGATGGAGAGGGGGATTTGGAGAGTGATCCTGGCTTTACCGCTCCAGAGGAGTCCGCAAGGTGCTGCTTTCTGACCCGGGAGAGGTGCTGCCCTCGGCGGCCCCGCTGTGGGGAAGGGAATGAGCTCCTAAACCTTTGCTGTGTCCTAAACCTTTGCTGCCTGAAGTGGCTCTTGCTCCTCGGGTTCCTGACTACAAGCTTTTTTTTTTTTTAAAAAAAAAACAAAAAAACCCAAAAAAAACCCAGGCATAACATTGCCTGTCACCCCCCCGCATCCACCTGGCTTGAAGCTGGGGGAGGACTCTTAGGCGACGGTTTTGGCCGGACGCGTTCGCTTTTGTCCAGACAAACTTCTCGACGAAGTTTAGGAGGACTTCGCCTGAAGAAGGGTGTTTTCGACAGAGGGAAGGTTGCGGGGGGGGGGGGGGGTCTAGATGGGGGTCTAGACTTTGCTCCCTGCTCCAGAGAGGTGCCGGGGGGGTGGGACAGGGGGGACCTTTCTGACCTCCCCAGCCCTCCGAGGTGGGCAGCCGTGGGAATTCAAGAGTTTCTGCCCAAAGAGCTGCCGGACCCTCCCTGCCCTGGCTGGTTTCACCGCGGCACCAGCTCCAGGGTGCGGCGTCGCGCCCTTCTGCCGCCCGTCGTCTCCTTCATCCCTGCGTCCTTCCCATCCGGCCGAGCCACGGGGAACGGCTTGGGGCGAGGGGGGGAGCTCCTGGCCCCCCACGAAGGCCAGAAGCGGGGCGATGACGGTCTCTTCCAGCGGGCAGGGCACGTGCTCGCACGGCGCTTCTCTTGCGTGACGGGGCGAGGGCGAGGAGGCGCGTGATGGAAACGATCTGGTTTTGGCATGAGGTCGCGGCGTGACTCAGCGGCTTCGGATCCTGCCGGCCTGAAAATAAACGTCTGCCGGAGGCCGGGAGGGAGCGGAGCCTGGGCAAGCCCTGCCGCCGCAGCCTCCGAGGGCAGGCAGGGTCCCGGGCTCTTTCCCCTCTCCTCCTCCTCCTCCTCCTCCTCCTCCGGGGTCCCAGGCTCTTTCCCCTCTCCTCCTCCTCCTCCGGGGTCCCGGGCTCTTTCCTTTCTCCTCCTCCTCCTCCTCCTCGGACCTGCTTCCTCCTCTGGGGTCCCAGGCTCTTTCTCCTCTTCTCCTTCTTCTCCTCCTCGTCGGATCTGCTTCCTCCTGTGGGGTCCCAGGCTCTTTTCTTTCTCCTCCTCCTCCTCCTCCTCCTCCTCTGGGGTCCCAGGCTCTTTTCTTTCTCCTCCTCCTCCTCCTTCTCCTCCTCCTCCTCCTCAGACCTGCTTCCACTTCTGGGGTCCCAGGCTCTTTCCCCTCTTCTCCTCCCTCTTCTCCTCCTCTTCCTCCTCCTTGGACCTGCTTCCTCCTCTGGGGTCCCAGGCTTTTTCTCCTTTTCTCCTCCTCCTCCTCTTCCTCCTCCTCAGACCTGCTTCCTCCTCTGGGGTCCCAGGCTCTTTCTCCTCTTCTCCTTCTTCTCCTCCTCGTCCTCCTCCTCGGATCTGCTTCCTCCTCTGGGGTCCCAGGCTCTTTCTTCTCTCCTCCTCCTCTTCCTCCTCCTTGGACCTGCTTCCTCCTCTCGGGTCCCAAGCGCTTTCCCACTTCTCCTCCTCTTCTTCCTCCTTGGACCTGCTTCCTCCTCTGGGGTCCCAGGCTGTTTCTCCTCTTCTTCTTCTCCTCCTCGTCCTCGTCCTCCTCCTTGGACCTGCTTTCTCCTCTGGGGTCCCGGGCTCTTTCTCCTCTTCTCCTCCTTCTCCTCCTCCTCCTCCTTGTCCTCCTCCTCAGACCTGCTTCCTCCTCTGGGGTCCCGGGCTCTTTCCCCTCTCCTCCTCTTCCTCCTCCTTGGACCTTCTTCCTCCCTGGGGTCCCAGGCTGTTTCTCCTCTCCTCCTCCTCAGACCTGCTTCCTCCTCTGGGGTCCTGGGCTCTTTCTCCTCTTCTCCTCCTCCACCTTCTCCTCCTCCTTTTCCTCCTCGTCCTCGGACCTGCTTCCTCCTCTGGGGTCCCGGGCTCTTTCCCCTCCTCCTTTTCCTCCTCCTCCTTTTCCTCCTCCTCCTCGGATCTGCTTCCTCCTCTGGGGTCCCGGGCTCTTTCTCCTCTTCTCCTCCTTCTCCTTCTCCTCCTCCTCGTCCTTGGATCTGCTTCCTCCTCTGGGGTCCCGGGCTCTTTCCCCTCCTCCTCCTCCTCCTCCTTTTCCTCCTCCTCCTTGGATCTGCTTCCTCCTCTGGGGTCCCGGGCTCTGTCTCCTCTTCTCCTCCTTCTCCTTCTCCTCCTCCTCATCCTCAGATCTGCTTCCTCCTCTGGGGTCCCAGGCTCTTTCCCCTCTTCTCCTCCTCCTCATCCTCCTCGTCTTCCTCCTCGGACCTGCTTCCTCCTCTGGGGTCCTGGGCTCTTTCCCCTCCCCTCCTCCTCCTCTTCCTCCTCGTCCTCGGATCTTCTTCCTCCTCTGGGGTCCCAGGCTCTTTCCCCTCTTCTCCTCCTTCTCCTTCTCCTTCTCCTTCTCCTTCTCCTTCTCCTTCTCCTTCTCCTTCTCCTTCTCCTCCTCCTCCTTCTCCTCCTCCTCCTCTTCCTCCTCGTCCTCAGACCTGCTTCCTCCTCTGGGGTCCTGGGCTCTTTCCCCTCTTCTCCTCCTCCTCTTCCTCAGACCTGCGTCCTCCTCTGGCTGTGCTAACGTGGGCGCATGGAGCTCGTGCTCGGCGCGGGGGCCCAGAGAACTGGCGCGCCATCGAGTCATCTCACATCCTTAGGGGCTGGGTCGCACTCTCCGTCCCATCGGAGTAAAGGATCAGGCCCGACGGGGCTCCGGAGTCCCCAGCCGATAACTTGAGAACCGCTCGGGCTGCCCCGGGCCGTCTTTGTACCAGAAACGTTGCGCTCCTCCATCAAGTGGGGCCAACCGCGTCTTTCCTTCAGTCTCCCATCTTCTGCCGCCGTCTTACTGCCGGAAAATTCCTCCCCGGGGTACCAGGGCGTTGGGGGGTGGGAGGGTGGTGTTTCTTCACCCCATTAATGCGGGATGCGTGTTACGAGGTCTCCCTGCCCGGAGGAGCTGAGCAGGCTCCTGCTTTCCGGTCGGAGCTTTTGGTATCCTGTGGGAGCAGCAGCCCCCTTGCCAGGGGTGCTGCTGTAGGACGGTCCCGCAGCAGCCGACCTTCTCTAGCCAGGGTCGGCGAGCTCCTGCTGGGCTGTGGCGGCTGATCCTGCTCGGACCCGGTGAGCTCCGGAGGTGGCTCCAGCCTGGAGCAGGCTGCCATCCTTCTCCTCTCCCCTTGCCCCAGCCTCACCCCTCGTGGGTCCCGTTCCGCCGCTCGGTGGCCCGTGGGGATGCCGGGAGCCAGGGCTCTGGTCCTGCTTAGAGTCACAGCAGAGAATCACAGAATCACGGAATGGTTTGGGTGGGAAGGGACCTTTAAAGGCCACCCGGTGCCACCCCCTGCCCTGGGCAGGGACATCTTCAACTAGACCTGGTTGCCCAAAGCCCCGTCCAACCTGGCCTTGAACCCCTCCAGGGATGGGGCAGCCACAGCTTCTCCGGGCAACCTGGGCCAGGGGCTCACCAGCTTCATCATGGAGAATTTCTGCCTTATTTTTAATCTCAGTCTCCCCTCTTTTGGTTTAAAACCCTTCCCCCTCGTCCCGTGGCTCCCCTCCCTGCTCCAGAGTCCCTCCCCAGCTTTCCCGGAGCCCCTTGAGGGCCTGGAAGGGGCTGGAAGGTCTCCGCGGAGCCTTCTCTTCTCCAGGCTGAACCCCCCCAGCTCTCTCAGCCTGTCCTCCCAGCAGAGGGGCTCCAGCCCTCCCGGCATCTCCGGGGCCTCCTCCGGCCCCTGCTCCGACACCTCCGTGTCCTCCCGATGTCCCCGGGGCTGGAGGCAGCACTGCAGGGGGGTCTCCCCCGAGCGGAGCAGAGGGGCAGAATCCCCCCCCTCGCCCCCCTGCCCACGCTGCTGGGGATGCAGCCCAGGCTGCGGGGGGGTTTCTGTGCTGCCACCGCACGGTGCCGGCCCACGGGCAGCGTTTCCCCCCGCCCTCCCCAGCCCCCCCCAAGCCCTTCTCTCAGGGCTGCTCTCCATCCCCCCACCCCCAGCCTGGGCTGGCACCGGGGGCTGCCCCCACCCCGGGGCAGGACCCTGCACTTGGCCCGGTTGGAGCCCAGGAGGTTCACAGGGGGCCACCTCTCCAGCCTGGGCCGGGTCCCTCGGGGCTTCCTTCGTTACGAAATGGCTAGTGAAGGGTGAGGAAGCTGCAAGAGCCTCGCCGTGCGTTAAGGGACAGCACGGCGAGGGGAAGCAGGGTCCGTGCACGTGCGCTCCGGTGCCCAGGGATGCCGGGACGGGGCTGGAAGGAGCCGATGGCCGGGCAGAGGGGTGGGCTGGGGCCATGGGGCGGACGGGGTGGCCACGTGGGGTTTGTAGGTGGCGTTTTTCCAGGGCTGCCCGCGAAGGGCCGGTACGAGGGACGCTGCTTGGGCTGTTTGAGGGTTGTTTGAGCTGCCAGCTGAGACCTGCTCCTGGTGTTAGGTGATCCCTCCCTCGGCTGCCCCGGGGGCTCCGTAAATCCATGGGGAACCCCGTAAAGCCTCGGGGAGCCCCGTGAAGCCGTGGCAAAAGCTTCCTCGGTGCGGGGGGGAGGTGGAAGGCGGGTGTCCCCGGCGAACAGCCGAGCCTTGCGTCCGAGCCCGGATGCGTGCCTTTACGCCAACCCGCTCTCGTCGCTGGTCCAGTTCGCGAGAGGAAAAATAACATGCGTTCGCACGCGGCGCTTTGCTGGCCCGGGGACCGGGGGAAACTCGGCGTGTGGTGGGGTGCTCGGGCTTGCCTGCAGCCGCGAGGCTGTAACTCTTGGCCAGCGTAGCTGCTGAGGAACGCGTAGAAATGACGTAGAAATGAAAATCGGGTTGCCGTGGGTCGCCGGGGGCTGGTTATCCCTGGCTCGGGAAGGCCAAAGCAGCGTGTGTCTCCGGCCTGGCTACCTTCCAGGATCCCCGGTAGCCAGGCCACCACTCGGGAAGTCTCTGAGCCCGATGGGAAGAGTCTCGGGTGCTTCTGCCCCCCCCCCCCCCCCCCCAACGCCCGCAAGCCTCCAACTTTGAGATGCCGCCCGGTAAAACGGCACGTCGCCCGTCTGCTTTCTGAGCGGGGTTGACACGAACGCGGGGGGGGCGGGGGGGTTGGGGGGCAAAACCAACCCCATGGTGTGTCGCCGTCCGTCCCCCAGCTCTGCAGCACTTCAGCGAGAGCATCCAGGAGTACCTGGCCAACTTGGACAAGGCCCCCGACCCCACGGTGAGGAAGGACACCTTCTCCAACGAGATCTTCAGCGCCTACGAAGTGCTCTTCAACAGCTGGCTGCAGCACCGGGAAGCCAAGGTGGGGGGACGGGGGGGGACGGGGACGCGGCGGGACCCCCCCTGGGTGCGGAGCGTGGCGGGGGGCGGCGGGTCTGACATCGGCCTTGCGGCATCTCAGCGATTTAGGCTCCGGTTTAGGGCTGGGTGCCTTTCTCCTCGCGCCCCGCAGTTCCGCTGGGGTCCCTCTGTCCTCGTGTCGCGGGCGGAAGGTCACCAAGGGGTGGCTTGGTCCCCACGGCTGGAAAGCAGAGCGTGGGGGCGCTCCTGAAGGCCTTCGGGGCATACGCCGCAGCTGGGAGGTGGCCTCTGCTGGCGTGGGTGACGCATTTAAGCGTCCCCTTTCTCTGCTGAGCGCCCCTCGTGCTTAGACCGGCAAAGGCGGGCGAAATGCTGTCCCCGCCGCGGCCCAGAGGCTCGGAGGAGCACCGGGAAGAGCAGCTCCGTGGCAGCGGAGCGATGGTGCGGTGGCCCCCTCTGTCCGGGTCCGACCACACCGTTAAGGCGCCGTCTTTCCCCGCAGCTGAGACTGGCCGTGGTGGAGGCGATGGGACCTATGAGTTACCTGCTGCCCAGCGAAAAGCTGGAGGAGCAGCTCCCTAAGCTGATTCCGGGCATCCTCGCCCTCTACAAGAAGCACACGGAGGCCTTCTACATATCCAAGGTGAGCGGCTCCCGGTGCTGGCGTTGCTGGACGAGGACCCATCCCCAGTCCACGGACTTTTCCGTGTGAGATTCCCCCTCCCTGCATCATAACGAAAGGATAGGGGGCGGAGGGATGGAGAGCAGCCCTGAGAGAAGGGCTTGGGGGGGCTGGGGGAGGGCGGGGGGAAACGCTGCCCATGAGCCGGCACCGTGCGGTGGCAGCACAGAAACCCCCCCGCAGCCTGGGCTGCATCCCCAGCAGCGTGGGCAGGGGGGCGAGGGGGGGATTCTGCCCCTCTGCTCCGCTCGGGGGAGACCCCCCTGCAGTGCTGCCTCCAGCCCCGGGGACATCGGGAGGACACGGAGGTGTCGGAGCCGGGCCGGAGGAGGCCCCGGAGATGCCGGGAGGGCTGGAGCCCCTCTGCTGGGAGGACAGGCTGAGAGAGCTGGGGGGGTTCAGCCTGGAGAAGAGAAGGCTCCGCGGAGACCTTCCAGCCCCTTCCAGGCCCTCAAGGGGCTCCGGGAAAGCTGGGGAGGGACTCTGGAGCAGGGAGGGGAGCCACGGGACGAGGGGGAAGGGTTTTAAACCAAAAGAGGGGAGATTGAGATTAAAAATAAGGCAGAAATTCTCCATGATGAAGCTGGTGAGCCCCTGGCCCAGGTTGCCCGGAGAAGCTGTGGCTGCCCCATCCCTGGAGGGGTTCAAGGCCAGGTTGGACGGGGCTTTGGGCAACCTGGGCTGGTGGGAGGTGGCCCTGCCCGGGGCAGGGGGGTTGGGAAGGGATGGTCTTTTAAGGTCTTTTCCAACCCAAACGGTTCCGTGATGCCGTGATTCTAACTGCAACCCGGTCTCTCGCTGAGCAGAGCCTCTGCCAGATCCTGGAAGCTTCTGTCAACATCGGGAGCCGCAGCCTGGACGTGCAGCTGGATTCTCTCCTGGGCACCCTGCACCCCCAGGTAAGGGCCGGGGCAGAGCGCGGCCGCCCTCAGCAAGGTGCCGGGGGGGGGGAAGGGGGGCTTCCCCTGCGGCCTGAGCTCGGTCTGCGGGGCTGGTGCCTTCCCCCGGAGCCGCCTGAGCGCCTGGTCGTGCCCCTCTGAGGCTCCTCTGCTGCTCCCCGGCGCCGGCAGCGGCGCCGCCGAGCCCTCGGGCTCCGCTCTCTGAGATACGGCCGGAGTCACAAGCCCGGTTTTCCCCGCACGAGAAAACGGCTCTGACCTTCCCAGTTACGCGGCGGTTGGAACGGGAGCCACCAGAAAATCAACGGACCTTTCGAAAAGTTTGCGCTTTGAGGATAAGCCCGGGCTTCGACTCGCCACGGCAGCGAGCGGTGGCCGTGCCGCAGGGGGCAAGGAGCCCTTCTCAGGTTGCCGAGCCCGGACTCCTCCTCAGCCCGTCCTTCATCCGTGGGCGGGCGAGGTCTTTTGTATGACTACACCCTTAAAATCCTGCCGAAAACAGGGCTGAACAGTTGGTTTTTTTGGTTTTTTTTGTTTTTTTTTTACAATACTTAACGGACCGTGAGTCTCGGAAGCGGCAGAGAGAGGCTCTCCTTTAAAATACACCCTTTCCCAAAGCGACGCCTTAACAACCGCCTACGGGAACGGTGCCGTTTGTCGGAACTTGTCCTTGAGGACGGGCTTGGCCGGGTTTAAAAGCAGCCGGTGGCTGCGGAGGGGCGGCTCCGGGACGCGGTTGCCCTCAACGCGGCAGCTCTGGCTCGCGCCCAAATGTCTTTTTTCGGCGGATGGGAGCAAGCAGACGCGCGTTGTCCTTGCCGCAAAGTAAACCGAACGAAGAGCCTGAAGGATTTGAAAAGAGCCCGGATGGGTTGACTCGTGAAGAGGTTGCGGAAGAGGCGGCCAGCGGTCCCGCCTGGCTGGTGGGACACAGTCGAAAGAGCTCCCGAGGAGGCACCTCCATCCCAAGTGGGTTCCCACGAGGTGACTCCACCTGCTGTGGAAACCCCGCTCTGGGCATCCGTGTCCTGGGATGCCGTCGCCCCCCCTCCCAACCCCAGCCCAGGGCTTGCTCTGTCCCAAATCTCGGCGCCGTGCCCATTGCCGAGCACCGCTCTGCCTCTCCGGGGCTGGGTCCGAGCCTGCCGGCGCCCGCTCCGGGTAACGTCCCTGACCACCGGCTTTTTCTCCACCAGATTTGCGCTCCTGCGGATCCCGCCGTCCCCCTGACGGTTAAAAATCACACCGAGGTACTTCGATGCTTCACCGTCCTGGGTAAGGGATGAGGCGGCGTGGCTGTCCCCAAGCCCCGGCAGAGGTTTGGGTGTGCTGCGCCGTGGCTGGGGGGGGTGTCCTGGCGCTTCGTCGTCCTTTTCCTGAAAGGAGGGGGTAGCCGGGGGGGGGGTCGGGCTCTTCTCCCAAGGAACAGGCCACGGGACAAGAGGGAACGGCCTCCAGTTGCGCCAGGGCAGGTTTAGGATGGATATTGGGGAAAATTCCTTCGTGGAAAGGGTTGTCGGGCGTTGGAAGAGGCTGCCCAGGGCAGTGGGGGAGTCGCCATCCCTGGAGGGATGGAAAAGCCGGGCAGACGCGGCGCTTAGAGATGAGGTTTCGCGATGGGTTTCGGCAGCGTTGGGTTGGTGGTTGGACTGGGTGATCTGAAAGGTCCCTTCCAACCTCATCGAATCATGGAATCATGGAATCTTCCTGGTTGGAAAGGACCTTTGAGATCATCGAGTCCAAAAACAACCTACGGTCCCTGCCACTAGAGCGTGCGACCTCAACCGTTCTCTGATTCGACGTTTGTTCCCCCTGGTCTCAGCGGGGCTTCGGGGACGTGGTGGACATCTCTTCGCTGCGTGGGGAGACGGGAAGGGGGGGAGGGTGGTGTTTTCTGTCCCGTTCTAGCCCATGGCGTCAGGCTTGCGGAAGGCAGTAGCTTTGCCGCCGCCTTTGCCTTGCTTCGGGGAGAGCATCCCACGCCGGAGCTCCTCGAGGAAAGGCACGGGGCCAGCTCCGTTCCCCCTTGGAGCTCCTCACTGGCTCAGGCCTGGTCGTCCCCTTCCCAGGGACCTTCCCAAAAGCTCCTGGTTCCATTTCAGAGGTTTCCTCGGAGCCTTTATGAGCTGTGCCAGCCCACTGAGACCTCTCCGGGTCCCGCAGCCGGGGGCAGTTGGTGTAGTTTGGCTTTGGGGACACTCTGCTCGTCCGTCCTCCTGGTTGCTGTATCTCGCGTGTACAGCTCATGCAGTTGTTATTGCGGGTTGCTGCAACCGTTCGGAGCCCAGCGGGGTCCCCAACGGCCGGACGGGGCAGGAGATGTGGGCTGACACACGGCGTAAGCGTCCCCAGCCCGCGCATGGAGCTCTGTGGATGGAGCCCTGCCTCCCCCCGGGAGCTTTGGCTGGGGGACGCCCAGGTAACGGGCCACGGGACAAGAGGGAACGGCCTCCAGTTGCGCCAGGGCAGGTTTAGGATGGATATCGGGGAAAATTCCTTCACGGAAAGGGTTGTCAAGCGTTGGAAGAGGCTGCCCAGGGTAGTGGGGGAGTCGCCATCCCCGGAGGGATTGAAAAGCCGGGCAGACGCGGCGCTTAGAGATGAGGTTTCGTGATGGGTTTCGGCAGCGTTGGGTTGATGGTTGGACTGGGTGATCTGAAAGGTCCCTTCCAACCTCAACCGGTCTAGGCTTTGGCTCTCCCCGCCGAACGGCCGTGGCACCGACGGGACGCGTGTGCCATTGCCAGAAAAAGAGCCCAGGGGCGCGACGCGCTGCTGCCGAGTCACAGTTGAGGCGCTTCCCTTCCCTGCTAAACATTCGGGAAGGCAAACCTGGAGCCGAGCCGCCTTTGCCTGAGCCGTCTTCAAGCTGCCCGGCCCCGGAGCAATCCCGTCCCTCCCCCAGACGTACCTCCCGAATGCCCACGAACGTTGCTCCAATTCCAGCGTCCGCAGCGCAGGCTGGTTTTCTTTTTAACAAATCAAAACGTTTTGACAGCCGGGGGCAGCGCTTGTTGGCAGGCGTAACCGCAACTCCTTCGGCTCCCCGGCGAGCGCAGGAAATGCGCTGAAAGGGACGGAGAAAAACTCGGGTCTGGGTGCGAAAAGCAGGATAGGGGGCGGGAGGGGCCGGTTAGCGCGGGGTGACATGGCAGCAGGCAAAGCCCCGTCGCCCGTGGGGGACGTGCGGGGTGGGATGCGGTTGCCCGAGTCTCTCGGCTCCTGTGCCGTCCCCCCCTGTCCCGTCCCCCCGCCCCGGGGACGCCCTGCATCCCGCATCCCTGACGCTTGGTTCGGCTCCCGCAGCCTGCTCCTTCCCTGACCGCGTGCTGGCCTTCCTCCTCCCCAAGCTGGAGAGCAGCAACGAGAGGACGCGCGTGGGGACGCTCCTCATCATGAGACAGATCATCAACAGCGCCCGTGAGTACCGGGGCGGCCGCAAGCCGGGTCTCGAAGCGGGACGGTGGCGAGAGGCTCCAGGTTGGCTTTCGCCTTCCACCGATGGGTCCCTTTCCATCAGCCCCCCTCGTTCCGCCCCCCGCTGGAACTTGGGATGAGACAAATCCGTCCTTGGCTGCGGGGTGAGGGGAGAAGGAAACCAGCCCGGTGGCCCCGGCCCCCCGCCCCGGCCCCGTCAGGGAAGGGGGGTGTTGGGGATCAGCCGCTCTGTCCCCGGCCGCTCGAGAGCGTCGCCGAGCTTCAGGCTCTGTCTGGTTTTTTTTTCAGCCTCTCAAATGGAGATTAAAAAGCCCTTTATTCTGTCATCCATGAAACTTCCTCTGCAAGACAGCAATAACAAGGTAAGCTGAGCTTCTGCTCTTCCGTGGGGTACCTCGGCGGGGGGGAGTGGGGGGGTTATTTCTGGGGCCCCACGCAGCCACGTCGCCTGCTTCTGCCAAGCCGGCTGTCCTCTGCCGCCTCCTCCTCTTCCTCGTCTCCCTCCTGCCTGGCGTTTCGGCAGTCCTGCCAACGTGCCCGGAAGATACTCGGCAAGTTTACGGACAGGCCGGGGGACGGAGGGATGGAGAGCAGCCCTGAGAGAAGGGTTTTGGGGGTGCTGGGGGGAAAAGCTGACCATGGGCCGGCACCGTGCGCTGGCGGCAAAGAAAGTCTCCGGGGAGATTTTCCAGCCCCTTCCAATCCCTCAAGGGGCTCCGGGAAAGCTGGGGAAGGGACTCTGGATCACGGAAGGGAGCCACGGGACGAGGGGGAAGGGTTTTAAATCAAAAGAGGGGAGATTGAGATGAGATATCTCTCCCCACTGTCCCGTGCGCTGCCGGCTGCTGGCAGAGCCCAAACCCACCTCAGGGCTGTGTAGGACCTGAAATAACATTCCCCGCTACCGAGGAGGAGGAGGAGGAGGAGGCGGTGAAGGCAGCTGTGAGGAAGACCCTGCAGCGGGCAGAAAACCCCCTTCCCCCCAGCTCGCGGCTTCTCCCCTCGGCCCCGCGCCGACGCCGCTCTGTCCGTCCGTGCAGGTGAAGCGGGCGGTGGTGCAGGTGATCAGCGCCATGGCTCACCACGGCTACCTGGAGCAGCCCGGCGGCGAGGCCATGATGGAGTTCCTTGTCCGGCAGTGCGCCCTGCCTTCCGACGCGGTGAGCACCCCCGGGGCGGGTAAAACTCCGAAAGAACCGTACCCGGGTGGGAGCGGGCAAGTGCCGGGCTGTAGCTGTGTTTATAACAGTTCTTATTGCAACAGCAGAAGGACACGGAGGTGTCGGAGCGGGGGCCGGAGGAGGCCCCGGAGATGCCGGGAGGGCTGGAGCCCCTCTGCTGGGAGGACAGGCTGAGAGAGCTGGGGGGGTTCAGCCTGGAGAAGAGAAGGCTCCGCGGAGACCTTCCAGCCCCTTCCAGGCCCTCAAGGGGCTCCGGGAAAGCTGGGGAGGGACTCTGGAGCAGGGAGGGGAGCCACGGGACGAGGGGGAAGGGTTTTAAACCAAAAGAGGGGAGATTGAGATTAAAAATAAGGCAGAAATTCTCCATGATGAAGCTGGTGAGCCCCTGGCCCAGGTTGCCCAGAGAAGCTGTGGCTGCCCCATCCCTGGAGGGGTTCAAGGCCAGGTTGGACGGGGCTTTGGGCAACCAGGTCTAGTTGAAGATGTCCCTGCCCAGGGCAGGGGGGGACACTGGGTGGCCTTTGACGGTCCCTTCCCACCCAAACCGTTCCGTGATGCTGCGATTTGGGCAGCCCAAGCCTCTGGACGGGCAGTGCGCCCCTGCAGAGCTCTGCCATCCAGCCTCTGGCCACCTCTGTCCCCAGCAGAGCGGTGCAGGCGGCAGAAGCCTTTGCGCTTCGTTCTCCTTCTCCTGCGGCCTCTCGACCCCGACCCCTGCCCGGAGCATCCTTTGCTCTAGGACCAAAGCGTCGGAATGAACCGCACCCCCACGGTTCTGTCCTCGCGGGGGGCTCCGCGCCTCGGACCCTCAGCATGTCCCTCTTGCCGTCCCCACCGCCCCGGCCCTCACGCAGCAGCGCCGCAGCTCCATCCCCCTCTTTTCCGTGGTGGTGTGCTGTGGTTCCCGCCTCTGGAGCAAGGAGGAGCTGGGACAAACCACAGGAGCAGGAGAGACGCCGTTGGGACATGCTGTCCCTGCATCTCCCTGCAGCCGAAGGGTGCCAGGCGGGACTCGGGGGCTGCGCTGGCAGGACCGCCACGTCCCACCTCCAGCCCCGTTTGTCCAGCTGGGCTACGGGACCGTGGGCACAACTGAAACCGCCCGTTTTCCCTCAAAGAGGAGCTGGGGCGATGCTTTGGGGTGCAGGAGCTCTGGAGCCCCTCTGTGCTCCGTGTCCGGAGAAGGGCAACGGAGGTGGCGAGGGGTTCTGGAGAAGGAGGAGAAGGGTCTGGAGAACTTGTGAGGAGCGGCTGAGGGAGCTGGGGGTGTTCAGCCTGGAGAAAAGGGGGCCGAGGGGAGACCTTCTCGCTCTCCGCAGCTCCCTGAAAGGAGGGGGCAGCCAGGGGGGGTCGGGCTCTTCTCCCAAGGAACAGGCCACGGGACAAGAGGGAACGGCCTCCAGTTGCGCCAGGGCAGGTTTAGGATGGATATTGGGGAAAATTCCTTCATGGAAAGGGCTGTCGGGCGTTGGAAGAGGCTGCCCAGGGCAGTGGGGGAGTCACCATCCCCGGAGGGATGGAAAAGCCGGGCAGACGCGGCGCATGGAGATAAGGTTTCGCGATGGGTTTTGTCAGCGTTGAGTTGATGGTTGGACTGGGTGACCATCCTTCCAACCTGGACCATTCTGTGACTCTGTGGAGCAGATGATGGAGACGGGCCACGAACCAGGAGACTTTTGGGTTCTGCCCGTTCCCTCTCGCCCGCTCTTTGCCAGCCGCGCCGTCTTGGTGACTTGGGAGACCCGTTCTCTGAGGGAGTCACCCAGAGCCGCTCCCAGCTGCCTCCGGTGTTGACCGGCGCCCTCCTCTCCTCCAGCAGCCCAAAAAGCAGCCGCCGGATGCCGATGACCTCACTAGTGACAGCGTCCAGAGCATCAGCGTCAATACCCTCTTTCTCCTCAGCACGACCGTGGACAGGATGAACAACGTGAGTCTGCCCAGTCGTCTCCACCTCTGGGGCGGTCGGGGCTGGCCCCAGAGCCCCCGTCCGGGCAGTCCCTGCTGGGGGTCCTGCCCTGCCCTGGTGGGGTGGGTTGTCACCACTCCCAAACCCTGGTAGGAGCCATTGCCACTGTCCCCATCCCTCCGAGAGCAGGGTGGAGGTTTGGTTCGGGAAGCCTGTCCTCCCAAGGACCCGTGGGTGCCTTCCCCGGGAGCTTCTCTAAGGTTGGAGCAAGGCAGCGGTGCTGGGAGCCTCAGCACAGGAGAGACACGGAGGTGTCGGAGCGGGGGCCGGAGGAGGCCCCGGAGATGCCGGGAGGGCTGGAGCCCCTCTGCTGGGAGGACAGGCTGAGAGAGCTGGGGGGGGTTCAGCCTGGAGAAGAGAAGGCTCCGGGGAGACCTTCCAGCCCCTTCCAGGCCCTCAAGGGGCTCCGGGAAAGCTGGGGAGGGACTCTGGAGCAGGGAGGGGAGCCACGGGACGAGGGGGAAGGGTTTTAAACTCAAAGATGGGAGATTTAGACTAAAAATAAGGCAGAAATTCTTTATTATGAAGCTGGTGAGCCCCTGGCCCAGGTTGCCCCGAGAAGCTGTGGCTGCCCCATCCCTGGAAGGGTTCAAGGCCAGGTTGGACGCGGGCTCGGAGCAACCTGGGCTGGTGGCCACCGGAACCCAGGAGGCCCCCAGAGCACAGCCCCAGAGACGGAGCGGCTTCCCCCGTCCGTAATCCTCAGCAACGTGGGTTGGGAACCTCCTGCGGCGTCCTCTAGAGCAGCCCCGAGCCAGGCCCCCCCTCCAGGGCTTGCTCTTCCCACCATCTGGGCCACGAGCTCAGCTTTGCGGGAGAAGACGAAGTCTCCGCACTTGGCGCCGTTGTAGATGGCTTGGCTGATCGCGGACGGGGCTCGGAGCAACCTGGTCTAGTTGAAGACGTCCCTGCCCGTTGGACTCGATGGCCTTTAAAGGTCCCTTCCCACCCAAACCATTCCGTGATTCTACGAAAGGGAACGCCCTGGGGCCGGCGCTTCGGTGCTGGGGAGCAGAGCGCAGGCAGGGGTTGGCCTCGATGATCTTAAAAGGTCATTCCCAACCTAAACGCTTCTCGGATTCTCCGAGCTCTCCCTTCCTGAACAAGAGAGCGCTGGCTAAGGGGACTCGGGGATTTTCTCCGTCAGGAAAAGGCCTTTCGCCCGGCATCTCCCCCTCCCGTCCCTCCGTCCCGCAGCCGGGCGAGTGCCGTTGCTCTCCTCTTCCCGGCAGGTTCTCTGGCCGTACCTCCTGGAATTCGTGACTCCCGTACAGTTCACCAACGCCCTGACCCCGCTCTGCAAGAGCCTCATGTCTTTGGCCGTGAAGAAGCAAGAGGAGGGAGAAAACGCCTCCCTTATCCGTTACGACCTGAACGGTCAGTGCCAGTCCCCCCCACCCCCGCCATAGCAAAGTCCCCCGTGGGGGGCTCTGCGAGCTCCGCGGCCCTTCGCTGGGTGATGTCGTCTTACCCTTTTTTCCCTTCTTTTTGCAGCAAACCTTCCTTCGCCCTATGCTCTGACGACGAGACTGCTGGTGAGTGGCCTGAAGGCAGAGCTTTTCCTTTCTCCGTCGCGGGCCGAAGCAACCCCCCTCCCTCCCCTGTCCCACGTGGACCAAGAGAAGCCCGCACCGAGCCTGCCCCACTAAATCTCCGGATACGAGTACCCGTCTCCAGAAGCGCCCTACGCCCCTCGGCTTGGATGCGCTCCCATCCCTTCCCCACGCGGGAGCGTCTCCGGGTAGCTCGGACACCCACTTGGACACCCGGAGCTGCGTACGTGGGGCGCGCCTGAGGTCTCCGGCTGCTCTCGGGGGGGGGGGCTTTGAGAAACTGTTCCTCCGCCCCGGGGAGGTCGGGGTTTGCTCCCCTTCGCCCCCGGGATGAACGCGGGGTTATGGAGAGACGTTCCCTTCTGGCCACGCTTCTCTACCCGCGGCTGGGGCAAAAGGAGTTGGCCGTATTTTCGTCGAGGTGTCGAGATCAATCCCCTCCCGGTTATTGCCTTCCTCGGGGTTTGTTTGGGTTTTTTTTTGTTTTTTTGGGGTTTTTTTCCTGCCGCGGTTTCTGACTCCCACCCCGCAGATGGCTTTCTCGGCTCTAACGCCCTTTGTTCCGTCCTCCCGACCTTTCAGGTTGTATCCTCCCAGCCCTACGTAGGAGACTGCCGGGGGGCGGCTGCCCTGCGCCTGCTGAACGTGTTGCATTACAGCGTCCACCCCGCGCTGGAGCAGCTCTGGAGCAAGCAGGTCCCTCTCTTGGTGGAGCACATAGAAGGTAGGAAGGGGCCTTCTGCTCGGGAGAAACTGCTGGAGTTCACCTTCTCCAAACTGGGCGCTCGGGGGTGTCCAAGGAGCTGTGGGGACAGGCTGAGAGAGCTGGGGGGGTTCAGCCTGGAGAAGAGAAGGCTCCAGGGAGACCTTCCAGCCCCTTCCAGGCCCTCAAGGGGCTCCGGGAAAGCTGGGGAGGGACTCTGGAGCAGGGAGGGGAGCCACGGGACGAGGGGGAAGGGTTTTAAACCAAAAGAGGGGAGATTGAGATTAAAAATAAGGCAGAAATTCTCCATGATGAAGCTGGTGAGCCCCTGGCCCAGGTTGGCCGGAGAAGCTGTGGCTGCCGCATCCCTGGAGGGGTTCAAGGCCAGGTTGGGGCTCGGAGCAACCTGGGCTGGTTGAAGATCATACAATCATAGAATCATTTAGGTTGGAAAAGACCCTCGGGATCATTGAGTCCCACCATCAACTCCACTCTACGGAGTTCTCCCCTGCACCACATCCCCCAACACCACGTGGAAACGGCTCTTAAACACCTTCAGGGATGGCGACTCCACCACCTCCCCGGGCAGCCCGTTCCCGTGTCCGACCACTCTGTCTGGGAAGAATTTCTTCCTCATGTCCAGCCTGAACCTCCCCTGCTGCAGCTTGAACCCACTCCCTCGTGTTCTATCGCTGGTGACCCGTGAGAAGAGACCAGCCCCAACCTCTCTACAACGGCCTTTCAAGTAGCTGTAGAGAGCGATGAGGTCTCCCCTCAGCCTCCTCTTCCTCACACTAAACAGTCCCAGCTCCTTCCGTCGCTCCTCATCAGATTTATTCTCCAGGCCCTTCACCACCTTCGTTGCCCTCCTCTGCCCTCGCTCCAGCACCTCGAGATCTCTCTCATATTGAGGTGCCCAGAACCGGACACAAGACTCAAGGGGTGGCCTCACCAGTGCTGAGTACAGGGGGACAATCGCCTCCCTGCTTCTGCTGGTCACACCATTTCTAATACAAGCCAGGATGGCATTGGCCATCTCGGCCACCTGGGCACACTGCTGGCTCACGTTCGGCCGCGTGTCAATTAGAACCCCCAGGTCCTTTTCCGCCGGGCAGCTCTCCAGCCACACTGCCCCAGGCCTGTACGTCCATGGGGTTGTTGTGGCCCAAGTGCAGGACCCGGCACTTGGCCTTGTTGAAGCTCATACCGTTGGCGTTGGCCCATCGGTCCAATCTATCCAAGTCTCTCTGTAGAGCCTCCCCGTCCTCATGCAGATCAACGTTCCCGCTGAGCTTCGCGTCATCTGCAAACTTGCAGACGACACGCTCTATGTCCTTATCGAGGTCGTCAATGAAGACGTTAAACAGAAAAGGTCCCAACACTGAGCCCTGAGGGACACCACTTGTGACCGGTTGATGTCCCTGCCCGTTGATGTCCCTGCCCGTTGGCACTCGATGGCCTTTAAATGCCCCTTCCAGCCCAAACCGTGCCGTGACGCTATGAATAAGTACTGCCCGCGTGACCGATGACCCTCGGTACATCGAAGCTCTCCGAAGAAGCCCCATTTCTTATTTTCCCAAGGACTTTAATCGCCTTTTTAATCAGCGCTGCTTCCTACCAGGAGCGCCTTTGTGCCTCCGGCTTTTAGCCCCGCTGTGTCGAGTACAGGCAGCGTTCGGGGAGGGGGACCCACGAGCGAGGATGCGAAACCGAGTGTCAAAAAAAACCTGCTTTCTCCTAGAGAACACGGAGAAATCCCTGTCCCAGAAGGAGTGGGAAGAGAAGCTGCTGCTGGTGAGGATCCCTGCGCCGGGGAGGCGCCGGGGCGGTGGGGGAGGGCGAGTGGCAACCGCCTCTTGGGCTTGTCAGATCTTGGCTGGGCTTGCCGGGGCATGGCGGCAGAGCCCGGGCTGGGTCTCGCCCTTTGCCCACCCTGAGCGTGGCGGGGGAGACGGTCGGTCACTGGATGCCGCACCGCCACCGCCGCCGCCGCGGGACTTGTGGCTTCGGAAGGGGGGGAGGCAGGTCAGCGCGGAGGGTGAGCCGCGGTTCCTTGCAGGGAAAGCTAAAAAAATGAGTTTTCTGGCTTGCTGGCGGGTCAGGGAACAACGGTCCCGGGCGCGTCTCTCCGCGTAATCGGAGAGCCTTAAAATAGGGCACGGAGAAACGATGAAAACCGGGCAGGGCTCGTCCCGCTCCTCTGGTGGTGGGGATGCTTGGGTGCAGTTTTTCTTGGAAGAGAAGAAAACGGCCCGTTGCTGGAGGTGGGGAATGGCTGGGTGCCGGCGGGATTCGCTCTGGGGCGGGGGGAGCAGCTGCTTTCCGAAGGGCCCGGGAGCGGCGTCCCGTTGGGCGGGGGTCCGTGCTGGCTCGGGGCAGACGAGGGGCCGGGTTGGGTCTGACACAACCCCCCCGCTACACACACACACACGCACACCCCCCCCACCGTGTTTGATTTACGGCGCTGCTCTCGCCCTTCCCGGCTGTGGCTCCTGGCTTAGGCCGCGGCGGGTTTATTCCGACGGCTCTTTTTCCCCCTCCCCGCAGTTCCTCCAGGAGACGCTGGCGGCCGTGGCTGACAACACCTGGATTTGCCATTTCGTCACCGAGATGTGCCGGCAGCTGAACAGCTACAACGGCTTCCCGCTGGAGAAGGTGACGGGGGAGCCGGGGTGGAGGGGATGGGGATCGAGGGGCTGGCAGTGCCCCTTGCTGCCGCCGCGCCGTCGGCAGGGCTGATCCAACCCTCGGCATGTTTTCCGAAAGCGTCGTTCTGCCAACAGCATGGCGCTGGGGAAAAGGGGCGGGAGGAAAGGGGGGGAGGTTAGGAGGGGAGCGAGGTGGCTGGGGAAGGCTTGGAAATGAAACACTGCTGGGTCCCCAGCCAAATCGCCGGCTGGGCTGGAGGGGTCCCGGCCAGGCTGTGCTGCTCCGCCTGGTGCCGGCGAGACCCAACTCACGGTCTCCGGAGCTCCGCGAAAACCAGAGCTGGAGCTCCGAGAAACCGGCCGAACCAGGCAAAGAACTCTCTGCTGTAGAAGGGAAGGGATCGACAACGTCCAGCTCTTGGGATCCTCAGCACAGGGGAGACACGGAGGTGTCGGAGCCGGGGCCGGAGGAGGCCCCGGAGATGCCGGGAGGGCTGGAGCCCCTCTGCTGGGAGGACAGGCTGAGAGAGCTGGGGGGGTTCAGCCTGGAGAAGAGAAGGCTCCAGGGAGACCTTCCAGTCCCTTCCAGGCCCTCAAGGGGCTCCGGGAAAGCTGGGGAGGGACTCTGGAGCAGGGAGGGGAGCCACGGGATGAGGGGGAAGGGTTTTAAACCAAAAGAGGGGAGATTGAGATTAAAAATAAGGCAGAAATTCTCCATGATGAAGCTGGTGAGCCCCTGGCCCGGGTTGCCCAGAGAAGCTGTGGCTGCCCCATCCCTGGAGGGGTCCAAGGCCAGGTTGGCCGGGGCTTTGGGCAACCTGGTTTCATTGAAGATGTCCCTGCCCATGGCCTTTAGGCGGCCTTTAAAGGTCCCTTCCCACCCAAACCCTTCCGTGATTCTATGAAATAAGCCGTAAGACTTCTGTCCCGGTGCTCCGAGCGTCCCGGCTGCTTACGGCTGGGCTCCGTCCTGCCCCTTTGCTTGAGGCCACGCGCCCCCAGGGTGCTGCGAGGAGTAATCGGTGCGTGAGCGAGCTCAGCCTGCCTCCGAGGAGGGCTTTCACGGCGGCCGGGGGTGAGGGTAACGCTCCTCTCGCTCTTCCAGAATTTCCTGTATAAATGCATCGGGACGACGCTGGGGGCCTGCGCCAGCAAAGACCTCGTGCAAAAGCAGCTCCAGGAGCTCCTGGAAACAGCCAGATACCACGAGGAGGCAGAAAGGGAGGTAAGGAGGAGTTATGCCAACCATGGGTCATCCCGACGGATCGGGAGGGTTCTACCGCGCCGACCTCTCTTTTTTTCCGCTCCTGCCGTGCCTGGCCTGGGCTCGTACCTGCCGGAGAATGGCTTGTAGGGTGGGGTTGCAGCATCGGGGCGAATGGGCCCCGAAAAGTGACGAGGGGCCGCCTGCGGGAGGGCTCCGAAGCTGGGTGAGACGCAGGAGGTGCCTTGGGGACACCATCTCAAGTGACGCGCCGACCCGGACCGGGACGGGGTGCTGTTTTGCCAGCCCTTTGGCGCGCTGGCAGAGCTGCTGCTTCCTGGAGGAAATCACGGAATCACGGAACGGTTTGGGTGGGAAGGGACCTTTAAAGGCCACCCAGTGCCACCCCCTGCCCCGGGCAGGGCCACCTCCCACCAGCCCAGGTGGCTCCGAGCCCCGTCCAACCTGGCCTTGAACCCCTCCAGGGATGGGGCAGCCACAGCTTCTCGGGGCAACCTGGGCCAGGGGCTCACCCCCCCCTCAGAAAACCAATTTTCTCCCTTTAGATCTTGTCTGAATCTTCCCTCTTTTGGTTTAAAACTGTCACCCCTCGGCCTATCGTATCGCTCCAGACCCTGCTAAAAACTCATCTCCTCGTGGATGCTTCGCGGCGTTTTCTTCCCCGCCGCCTCAGACCCTCCTTCGCTACCCTGGAGCTGAGCTTAGGGTCGAGCTCTTCCATCCCGGCTGCGCTCGCGCTCCGTCTTCGGCTTCTCACGCTCCCCGGCTTCCCTTTGGATTTATCCGAGCCGTTCTGCCCGGCTCCGGCTCCGGCTCCCCACCGCCGAGCGGCTGCCTTTAAGTACAGCGCAAACACCAGCTCACGGCGCCTGGCTTCCCTCCGGCTTTTACGCCGCTCCGTCAAAGCCTGCTCTTGAATAAACTGTTTATGGAGTTCCAGCCCGGCTCGCTCGCCCACCCGGAGCTTTAACGGCAAGGCAGGACCCCCTAAAAAACCCGCTTTGCTCTCGCTTCCAGCCGCAGCGCTCGGCCGGCTTCCCGTCTCCCCGCGGGAGCGGCTGACGTCTGCCCTCCGGAGAGCATGCCGGCTCTCCTCCTCCGCTGTCACGTCCATCGTCACCCGGCACGAGGACGACCTTCTTGTGCCCGTTATCCCCTGGAGGCCTCCCCTGCTCCGGGGAGAGGGGAGCGTCGGCTGCCGGGGCTGTTCCCAGCTGGGCACGGCTCAGGTGCCGGGAATTAAACCAATAACCAGGCTCTCTCGAAGCGTCAGCCGGGGCTGGCGGATTAATAGCTTTCCGCTCATGGGTTTTCTCTCCTTCCTCCAGGGACTCGCTTCCTGCTTCGGGATATGTGCCATAAATCACCTGGAGGAAACCCTGGCCAAGCTGGAAGATTTTGTTAGGTCCGACGTCTTCAAGAAATCCGTGGGGCTGTTCAGTATCTTCAAGGTAAGAGCCAAAGGGCCCCCACGCACCCCGCTGCCACCCAGCCGGCGGCGGCAAGAGGCGTTCGCGCGGGCTTCTTCGGCTCCCGCCTACGCCGGAGCGCTCCTCGGGAAGGGAGGTAATACCCTCCGCCTCTCCAGAGGCGCTCTTGGCGTCGGAGGCCGCCTCGGCGTTAGCTCCCAGCTCCCAGCCGCGCGCCGACTCCCGTCCCGGGGAAGCCGCTGGCTTGCTGGGTGGGCTCCAGGGAGCTCAAACTCGGCTTCTGCCTCCGTCGGGGGACCCCGACCTGACGTAGAGCGTGGTTTGGCTCTCGCCCACCTCGGTGCCGTCCCCGAGAGGCTCCCGCAGCCGCCCCAGGAGAGCCCAAGGAGGGTGTTTCGTAGCCCCAGCGACTGGCAGCGAAAAGCTTTTCCTCCGATTTTCTGCCCCAGGCGGACGTTTTGGTTCCCGGTCTCTTGAGACGGGGGCCCCCGAGCTCGGGAGCTGGCTGGGGGGGGGGAGCCCTTGTCCCTGCCCCTGGGGCCGTGGGACGGGGCAGGTGAAGCCTTTCAGCGGCGCTGGTTTGATGGGCCGTTGATTTCCCGCCGGGTAGTTAACCGGCAGTTAACCTGGTTAACTCGGCCAGGCTCCGGCGCTCGCCCGCAGGGCTCTGACGGGTAACGCTCGATGACAATCCGGGGCTGGTGCCTCCGACAGAGACCTGCCTTTTAGTTCAGCTCCCGCGGCGGGGGGGGCACCTGACGATGCTCCATCGGGGCTCCGGAGGTCGCAGCCCCCACCAAAAGGACGGGAAACAAAGGTCCAAAACCCACTTAGAGGGACCCTGCCTTGATGGGGGGGGGCACCTTCGGCCGGTCGGGCGGACCCTGCAGGAACCATCTCCTCGTGAGACCCCCCCCTCCGCCTCCCCTCCGTTAACGTTCTCGTCTGCTCCGACAGGACCGTAGCGACAACGAAGTGGAGAAAATAAAGAGCACCCTCATCCTCTGCTACGGGTACGTAGCTGTGTCCGCGCCCAAGGAGCTGGTGCTCTCCAGGATCGAAGCAGACATCCTGAAGAACATCTTCCAGTACTTTAACACCAAGGTGAGCCGCTGGGATTCTCCGGAGAGGGGAGAGCACACCCCGGGGCGAGCTGGGACAGCCGGGCTGTTCTGGATGGGTCCCGCTTGGGACCTGCCGGCGGCTCCTGGGAGAAGGTCGTTCCCCGCCGAGTCCGCTCGTTCATCGCTAATGTGTCTTATTTTTTTCACTCGTTCAGGTTCTGGGGATAAAGGTAGAAACCAAGGTACAGTGTGAGGCCTTAAATCTGAGCTCCTCTCTGCTCTTTCCTGCCCTCTCTGTCCGCCTCTCGCTCTGGGTTCCCCTCGAGAGCAGCTCGCGGGGCGGCCCCGGGGCACCGGGAGAGAGCCGCTGGAGCCGCTGCTCCTCGCCCCCGACCTCCCCATCCCGCTCCTCCCCGGCTGGAACCGCTGCCCCGAAAGTGCCGAAACTCACAGCGGAGGGGAAGAGAAAAAGGCGTTGGGTTTTTTTTTTTGGGGGGGGGGAGGTTTTTTTGGGGTTTTGTTTGGTTTTTTTTTTTTTGCCAGGACGGGAGCCGTCGGTTGGAAGCGTGGCTCGGGGAGGGGGTGGGGGGCGCAGCCCCGCAGCCTGTCGCCTTCCTCCCGTTCTGCCGAAGCCGTGCTTTTCCTACGAGCTCGGGGCGGCTGGAGCTCGCAGAGGCATCCCCGGGAGGGAACGAGCCGCTTTTGGGCTCGGGGTTTTTTGCCCGGGTACGGCGCGATGCTCGTCTCTCCGTCCTCGTGCTCAGCTGGGGAATCTCCGGGATTCCGAGAGACCGAGCTGCGACCTTCCGCTCGGCTAAAACCCACTCAGCTGATTTTCCTGCTTTCCCCCCGGCCCCGGGGGGGGGAACGAGGGGCTGTGTTTTTCTGTTTGCTCTTTGCAAAAGCCGAACAAGAAAAATGGCCTTTGTCAAGTGGAAGGGTCAGGCCAAGGGCTCCTTCTCCCGGCTCCACTAATGCGTTTTCCTTCTGGGCTCCCGCTGGCACTAACAGCTTCCGCAGAGCGTCTCCGGCCCCGGAGCCGGGGATCTTCTCGCTTAGACCCTCCCCTGCTCCCGGACCCTCCCGAGGGGCTCACCTGAGGGCGAGGGGAACGCTTTTAAACGGGGGTGTCTCCTCCCGACCCCGCGTCCGCTGTCCCAGACCCTCGAGCCGGGCGGGAGGAATTGGCTCCCGCCAACTTCCGGAGTCGTCCCTGCTCGGCGGGGAGGACGGAGACCTGGAGGATTGTCCTCGTCCCGATGTTCCAGCTGGGACAGGGTGCCCCTTCGTGCTCCCCCCGGCCACCAGACGCTGTGACGGGGACGAAGAGCAGAGAGCTGAGGCCGCACGCTGCTCACGGCGCGGGCCACGCTGTCGTGCTCGGCCCGAGCACCGGTTTGGTTGGAGGGTGGGTGGGAGGGAGGGAGGGAATGGCGAGTTAACGGTGGTGCGCTGAAGCCTGGTCTTCGCTTCTCACGCTGAGTTCCGCTCTCAGGACCTGACCCTGAAGCTCTGCCTCATCCGGAGCATCTGCATGATCAGCCAAGCCATCTACAACGGCGCCAAGTGCGGAGACTTCGTCTTCTCCCGCAAAGCTGAGCTCGTGGCCCAGATGGTGGTAAGAGCAAGCCCTGGAGGGGGGGCCTGGCTCGGGGCTGCTCTAGAGGACGCCGCAGGAGGTTCCCAACCCACGTTGCTGAGGGTTACGGACGGGGGAAGCCGCTCCGTCTCCGGGGCCGTGCTCTGGGAGCCTCCTGGGTTCCGGTGGCCACCAGCCCAGGTTGCTCCGAGCCCCCATCCAACCTGGCCTTGAACCCCTCCAGGGATGGGGCAGCCACAGCTTCTCGGGGCAACCTGGGCCAGGGGCTCACCAGCCTCAGAGCAAAGAATTTGTGGCAGTGGGCGATGGTGCCGCGTCTCCGTGGCCGTGGGGGGGGGGGGTGTTGTGCAGGATTCGGGGATGCCGGGGTAACGCGCCGTGGCTCCTGGCTTGCTCTCCGGGGGAAGGCTGGGCTTGGGGACAGCAGAGTCCCGTCCCCCCCCCCCCCCCCAAAGCTCGGCCTGTGCCCAGAGCGGGACGGGGGCTGGATGTGACCGTAACTGTCGCCGCCTTCTGCCTTCCAGGAGTTCATAAAAGCCGAGCCGCCGGAAGCGATGCGGACGCCGGTTCGGCAGCGAGCGATGATCACCTGCACTTACCTGGTGTATCCTTCTTCTTTCCGCCACCATTCACAGAGTTTTGGCGTCGGGAACGACCTCGGGAGATCACCTCGTCCCACCGTCCCACCCCCCCGCCAGAGCAGGGGCACCCAGAGCAGGTTGGATGCGTCCAGGCAGGGTTTGGGATGTCTCCGGAGACGGAGACTCCCCCATCTCCCTGGGCAGCCTGTGCCAGGGCTCTGCCGCCCTCAAAGGAGAGAAGTTCCTCCTCACGTTGAGATGGAGCTTCCCATGGTCAAGTTTGTGCCCGTTACCCCTTGTCCTGTCCCCGGGCACCACTGAGAAGAGCCTGGCCCCGTCCTCCTGACACCCCCCCTTGAAGTATTTATCAGCGTTGATAAGATCCCCCCTCAGCCGTCTTTTTTCCAGCCTAAAAAGACCCAAATCCCTCAGCCTTTCTCCATCAGAGAGGTGTTCCATCCCCTCAACGTCTTGGTAGCCCTTTGCCGTCCCCTCCCCAGCAGTTCCCTGTCCTTCTTCATCCAGGGAGCCCAAAACTGGATGCAGTTCTCCAGACGTGGCCTCACCGGAGGAAGAGCGGAGGGGGAGAATGACACACGCCACCCCCCCCCTCCCCGCCTCCACCTGCCAGCCCTCCCCCTGCGCTCTCGGGCTCCGTTTTCGTTGAGCTCGAGGCAGTAAACGTTCCTTATTCCGAGCAGGGCCAAGGGCACGGCGCTCCGGGTGACGCCAAGATGACTTTCTGAGCCCTCGGGTTAAAAATACTCAGCCCGTCCCGGCTCCTGACACGGATACTGGGAACGCTCTGCCTGCTTCCGATGAAAGCCCGCGCCGCTTAGCGTAGAGTCAAGTCAGCGGGAAGGCTTATTAAAAATCCCCGTTCCCAGCTTCGCCAGGTGAAAAGCGCTCCCGGAGCGCTCCGTAGCATCCGTGTCGCTTCCTTAACTTGGGATCAGCGTCCTGGAGCCCCACCTCAGCGACCCCGACAGGACGGAGCTGATCGATACCTGCCTGGCCGGCGTGCTGGCCCTTCCGCCGCCGGAACCGGCGAAGGAGAGGGAGGAGAACGGAGGCGATGCCTCCCACAAAGAGGTGCGGCGCCCGGCCGAGGCGGGCGGCGAGTTGCCCGCGTCGCTGGGATGCTCGCCGGGAGTTAGGCGCTGGCGGCCCGAAAGCCCCAGGCGGAGTTTGGCATCGGGTCGCACGGCGGCTTTGTTCTGCGGCGCAAGGACGTCGGGTTTCGATGCCATTTCCCAGTCCCGGGCTTGGGGAGGAGGAGGGGGGAAGGTTCCGTTGGCTCCAGCATCTCCCTGGCAGGGCATCAGCCGTGGGAAAAGGGCCCGTTTTCAATTCGACTGGGCATCTCGGGGGGCGGGGGGGGGCTGTGACCGGGGTTGGGGGGAGGGGGGGGGTGCGAAGCAAGCTGCGCCGCTTCCCCCGCTCACTTATCTCTTGAAAAAGCCTGGCCCTTCCGCGCGCGCTGATAGCGAGCGAGAAAATACGAGCTTATCAGCAAGTCCAAATGCTGCTAATAAGAGCACGAAGCCCCTCGGGGAGCGAGGGGGGGGGATAGGAAATAAAAATCAAATGATCCTGGAAACCCCGCAGGGTAGAAGGGGCCTTTACGTAAACTGGCTTTTGAAAGGCTGCAGCTGCTCCTCCGTCGCGGTTGAGCGCTTAATGAAGGAAAATAACGTGCCGCTAATGAAGTTGTTGCAGCTGCCGGGTGGTCGCGGAGCAGCCCCCGAGCTCCGCCGCGTCCCTCCGCCGCTGCTGCGGCGACGTCCGGGGGCGCCCACCGTCCCCGGCTAGCGTTTGCAGGCATCTGGCCCCCAAATTTAAGTTAATTAATCATTTTCTCCTTCCCTCCCGTCCTACGAAGTTTTGTAGCTTTGATTTTTTATTTTTTTTTGTTGGGGGTTGGGGGGGAGTTTATTCCCAAAATAAGTCCCGGAAGGAAAGCGTAAGCGTCTCTCAAAGGGCTCGTTCAGACTGGGCTCGCTGGAATTTATCCCCAAGTGGGAGAAAGGAGCAGATTCCCTTCCGGAAAATCCGCGCTGAAGCATTTGATCCGGCCACTCGGCCCAGACGGTGGCCACCGCTCCGCCGAGTCCCACCTCCCGCCCGGCACTTCCAGGCCGGGTGGATTTTTGCCAAACTGGGTTTCAGCTCCTGCCGCGTTTCCCCGCGGGGGCTGGAAGTGGCCGCGTCTCGGCACCCAACGCCTGGGAGAATCCTCCCAGCTGAGAACGGGAGCGGAGAGAGAGCCCTTGCCCTCCTCGCCCGCCCGGGCCGGCTCTGCGGGATGAGGGCGCGGGGCTTGGCCTGGCTCGTGATCCCTCTTTCCTCCTTAGGTGCTGTATGGCGACACCCTCAGCGCCCTTAAAGACCTGCTGAAGAGCCTCCTGCAGAGGAACTTGACCCCCCACGGGCTGCAGGACATGTTTGCGGTAGGCGCCGCCTGGTTTTTGGTGGGTTCTTTCGGGGAGAAGCGGGGTGTCGACCCGAGGTCGCGAGGCTGAAGAAGGCTTCGGACGCCGGGTGGGAAGCGGCGAGGCTGGTCCTCGCTTCCGCCCGTGACGTTGAGGTCCAGCGTGACCCTCCCGCGGAGGCCGGGCGCGCGGCGCGGCTGGTCCCGGCGCGGTGCTCGCCCTGCCCGCGTGGGGCGAGCTCCGCGGGGGAGCAAGGAGGCGGTTGCCCCTTTGGGCATCCCCGGCGGTGCCCGAGAAGGGTGGCCAGCCATGTGGCTGAGGGGGAGGTCTCACCAGGAGGCAGAGACCCCCCCCCGCCCCCATCCTCCTGGAGATGAAGCCAGGATAAGCCGGTGGGGTCAGGGCCGCGGTTGCCACGCGCGGGCAAACGGCGGGTCGCTGGGCTGAAGGACGCCTTGGCCGTGCGGGGCAGAGCAGCCGAGCTCCTGCTCTCCTTTCTGATGCTTCCCCACCCCCCCATCCCCGACCCCCGCAGCATTTAGGCCCCTGGATCAAGTCGAACAAGGAACACGAGCGGCAGCGGGCGGTGGAGGTCAGCGCCGCCTTGCTGGAATTCTACCTGAGCAAGCTGAACGTCAGCGTAAGTTGAACCCTGAGCTCGAGCGCGTGGTGGTTCCTCCTGCTGCCGCCGGCCTTGCTGGGGCTCCTGCGGGCCGTCCCCGGGCTCTCCTGGCCAGCGTCGCCTGCGTTTGTCACCCCTACAGACCGTCATCCCCTTCTACAACCTCGGCGTCCTGATCGCCCTCTTCTCCCCGCGTTGCTCCGACTCCCTGGCCAGCGTTCGCCAGGACGCCGTCGACTGCGTCTACTGCCTGCTCTACATCCAGCTCTGCTACGAAGGTGGGTGCTTTCGATGCTCGGGCGGTGGGTGCCGGCACAGGAACCCTCCTTCTCCGCAGCCCGGCGGAGGGTTGCATGTCCCATCCCTCCACGGACACGATCCCGAAGGTAACAAACACGGATTGCTGGTGGAGAATGGCCTTCAGCGCCCCGGAGATGCCGGGAGGGCTGGAGCCCCTCTGCTGGGAGGACAGGCTGAGAGAGCTGGGGGGGTTCAGCCTGGAGAAGAGAAGGCTCCGTGGAGACCTTCCAGCCCCTTCCAGTCCCTCAAGGGGCTCCGGGAAAGCTGGGGAGGGACTCTGGAGCAGGGAGGGGAGCCACAGGACGAGGGGGAAGGGTTTTAAACCAAAAGAGGGGAGATTGAGATTAAAAATAAGGCAGAAATTCTCCATGATGAAGCTGGTGAGCCCCTGGCCCAGGTTGCCCGGAGAAGCTGTGGCTGCCCCATCCCTGGAGGGGTTCAAGGCCAGGTTGGACGGGGCTTTGGGCAACCTGGGCTAGTTGAAGATGTCCCTGCCCAGGGCAGGGGGTTGGAACTAGATGGCCTTCAAGGTCCCTTCCCGCCCCAACCGGTCTGTGATTCTACGTTGTTCTCCGCGCCGGCGCAGGAGGGGTTTCACGGGCTCTCGCTCCAAGGCTTTGAGCGCGGCCCAGCAGGTTTCCGAGCCCTGCCGTTCAGCCCGCTCGTTCTCCCTCTCTCCGGGAGAGGTCAGTCCTTCCCTTCAGATGGTTTGAGCGGAGCCGCAGAAAAGCGCAGCCCTTGCAGCGCCAGGAGAGGACTTTGCCCGGGTCCCGCTCTCCAGAGCGGCGCGGCTCCGTCTGGCCCTTGGCAGCAGCAGCTTCGGTTTCTTGGCTCCTTGTCCATCGGGGCAACCCCAAGCACGGATCCAGGCTGGGGATGGAGGGATGGAGAGCAGCCCTGAGAGAAGGGCTTGGGGGGGCTGGGGGGGGGGGGGGGAAAAAGCTGCCCATGAGCCGGCACCGTGCGCTGGCAGCACAGAAAGTCTCCAGGGAGACCATGGAGCCCCTTCCAGTCCCTAAAGGGGCTCCGGGAAAGCTGGGGAGGGACTCTGGAGCAGGGAGGGGAGCCACGGGATGAGGGGGAGCATTTTTAAACCAAACGAGGGGAGATTGAGATTAAAAATAAGGCAGAAATTCTCCATGATGAAGCTGGTGAGCCCCTGGCCCAGGTTGCCCCGAGAAGCTGTGGCTGCCCCATCCCTGGAGGGGTTCAAGGCCAGGTTGGACGGGGCTTTGGGCAACCAGGTCTAGTTGAAGATGTCCCTGCCCAGGGCAGGGGGTGGCACCGAGTGGCCTTTGACGGTCCCTTCCCACCCAAACCCTTCGGTGATTCCTGAAAGCTGGGCCAGCTCGCCAGTAAAACCCGGCTCCCTGCAGTACGTGGAGGTCTCTCTTGGGTGTAGAACACGAGGAATGCTGCTCCCTGAACGCTCCCTCCGAATCCAGGTTTCGCCCGGGATCACCGAGATGAGATGGTGGAGGGGCTGAAAGCTCTGAAGAAAGGCCTGGAGGAGCCCGACTTCACCGTTCTCTTCCGCACCTGCAACAACATCGCCATGGTAAGGTGGAGCGCGGCCCTGGTCTTCGCAGGCCGGTGGAGCTGTGGAGTGGGAGCCGCGGCGGACTTGATGCTTCTTCTGTTCCGACCAGCCACGTGGTCTGGAGGCTCCTGGGGAGCCCCGGTCTTGCACCAGTGTCTTGGTTTGAGGACCAAACCACGACAACCAGCAGAGAAACCACCGCGCTCTTCTCTCCTTCAGCTGGAGAGTCCTCCTGGCCTGGCCAGGGGATGCTCAGAGCAGCTCAGCCCCCGTTGGGAAGCTGCTGGTCCCCTCTTTGGGCATGCCCCAACGAGGACATCCGCGCGGACACTCTGAGGGTGCCGTGGATGCCGGCCGGGACTCGTGCGTGGCTGCGCTGTGGCTCGGTGGCGCCGTTCGGGGCAGCCCGAACCCTTGGGCCGTCAGCGCTCCCACCGCCGGCGTCGCGAGCTCCCTTTGCTGGAGGTAACCGCAAATAGTTTCTGTCCACGTCGGCTAAAAGCTGAGGTGGAGGTGGTCTAGCTCGGCCCTACGGGACCTGCCTGGGGTCCCCGCAAGCTCCGGGGTGGAGGTTTTGGCACCTCGTGCTCCTCAAGGGAAAGGTGCAGGTTGAAGGAAGCCCTCAAGACCCTGTCACTGGCCGTGCACGGGGCGGTTGGCTCAGGGGCCGCAGCCGTTGGCTCCCCGTACGGCAGCGGCGTCGGTAAAGCTGTTCCGCGCCGATATTTCAGGGCCCAAAAAGGTCCAAACGTGAGTCTCTCAAACCGCAGGGGTTTGAATGACGAGGAGGGGTGACCGCTCTCCTCTGGGGAGAGCTGCACGGGTGAACCCCTCCTCGATGGCCGTTTTCTGCGCCGAGAGCTCCGCAAGCATGGCTCCGGAAGGATTTGTGGCCATAGGGAAGCTGGTACTGTCTTTTTTTGTCGTGGACAAGCTGCCATTCCCCAAACGCTGTGGTTCTAATGGCCGTTTCCCCTACGAACTTCTCCACTGAGCCGCTTATTCCACCCTCCCTCGGACGTGGGGACCCTGATGGGACCCGGGGGAGCGTCCTCCCAGCTGCTGGGTGGTCTCCGGAGCGGAGTTAATGGCTTGGTGGCGTTGTCCCAAGAGAAACCCAGGTTATCCGGCCACGCTGGCCAACGGCGTGGGGCAAGTGGCCTCTTGCCTCCTTCGGGGCTGCGGCCTGGCCCTTGCTCTCCGCCGTTACTGCCGATGTGGGCTCCGGCTGCTGCTCCTGCGGGGCACCCGCCGGAGGAACGGTGTCACCGAAAGGGCCGTTCTCATCAGAGAGTGACAGCGTCCCCTTGTTTAACTTCCGCTCGCCCTCTCCCTAGGTGATCGGGAAGCGCGTCCCTCCGGACCAGCTGATGAGCCTCCTGCTCGCCATGTTCGAGGGGCTGGCGGACCCCGATAAGAACTGCTCCCGAGCAGCCACCGTCATGATCAACTCCCTCCTCAAGGAGCGCGGAGCTGTCTTGCAGGAGAAGGTGAGCTGCTGCTTGGCTTTGCCGTGACCTCCGTGCTCCAAACGCAGCTCCAGCCGGGTCTCGCCGCCTCCCTTTTCTTCCCACGGCCATTGCTTGATGGACAGGAAGGACACGGAGCGGGCCAGAGGAGACCCCGGAGATGCCGGGAGGGCTGGAGCCCCTCTGCTGGGAGGACAGGCTGAGAGAGCTGGGGGGGTTCAGCCTGGAGAAGAGAAGGCTCCGGGGAGACCTTCCAGCCCCTTCCAGGCCCTCGAGGGGCTCCGGGAAAGCTGAGGAGGGACTCTGGAGCAGGGAGGGGAGCCACAGGACGAGGGGGAAAGGTTTTAAACCAAAAGAGGGGAGATTTAGACTGAAAATAAGGCAGAAATTCTCCACGATGAAGCTGGTGAGCCCCTGGCCCAGGTTGCCCCGAGAAGCTGTGGCTGCCCCATCCCTGGAGGGGTTCAAGGCCAGGTTGGCCGGGGCTTTGGGCAACCAGGTCTAGTTGAAGATGTCCCTGCCCAGGGCAGGGGGTGGCACTGGGTGGCCTTTAAAGCTCCCTTCCCACCCAAACCGTTCCATGATTCTATGATTTCCCACTTGCAGCCGCTGTTTTACTGGGGGCGATGGGCTTCTCTGGCGCAGGCGGGGGGATGCTCCGGGAACGTGATGCCCAGGGAGGGATCCATCCCCGAGGGAAGGAGGGAGGCATTTAACCCCCCCCATCTGAAGGGACTCTGGATTAACTCTTGGATTTCTGACCAGGGGAACGCTTGCCCCCCCAAAGCTTTCCGGGGGACCCTGTTGGCTCCTGACCTTCCTCGTTTCCCGGGGGCGCGTGCGTTCGCCTTCGCGTTCTCTCTTCCGTCCCGGCGGCCGGGGAAAGCTGCTGTGCGGTAGGAGGCGGCCGTTGGCGAGGCCGTTCTCCGGTCTGGCTCTCGTTCGGGTTGAGGAGTTCAGAGAAACTCACTTTACCAGAAGGGCTCAGGCTCCCCGCGAAACCGTTGCAAGCTCGGGGGGAGCCCAGGGTTCCTGGCTGGGAAGCCGGTCTGAATGTTTGCAGGGCTTAGAGGTGCTGGACACAGAAGGCTTTTTTTTATTTATTTTATTATTTTTTTTTTGGTCTAATCCGCTACTTTTAGGGCTGAGCTCCCCCTTTCTCTTGCGGTAATTGGAAACACCAGGTCTCCAGCTACTCCTCGGGCTCTCTTTTGCTCTCCGGCTTCTGCTGCAGCCCCGCTCGCTACCTATTAGCCCCTATCCTAAGCGGGATCGCTCCGGTTTCCATGACTCACCTTTCGGTGGGAGCTGGTCCGGCCCAGATCCTGAAATCCGAACCGATGCTAAGCCCCGGGAGCCCGCGGGGCAGCCCCGAGCGCGGCTGGGGACGGAGCGTTCGGCCGCCCTGCGTTTCGGCTGGGGGAATTTGCCGCCAGGCCTGCTCTGCGCCCGAACTTCCTATTTGTCTTAACGTGTTTTTTTTTTTTTTTGGTTTGGTTGGTTTGGGTTTTTTGGTTGTTTTTTTTTTTTTTTTACGGCTCGCAGCGAGTGCCGAGGCGTCTTCCCGCGTTCGGCTCGGGTTCCTCCTCGGAACTCGCTCGCCGAGCGCCCCTCGCCGCAGCCCTGGGGATGACGGGGCTGTAGCGCCAGCTCCTTGCCAGAAAGCTGGGGGGAGGCGGAGGGCGTCCTTGCCGGGTCCCCTTGGCCTTGGAAATAGCCCCGCAGCCTCATCCGTCTCCTGGTGGGGAAGGATCCCGTGACTTCCCGAGAGTTCTGTGGTTCGGCACGCACCCGGCAAGCAGGGAGACTTCCCCCAACCGGGAAGATGAACCGCCCAGCGTGATGGTCTGCCCACCCGCGTTCTCTTCCGAAGTCCCGTTACCTGCCCGGGCTGCGGTGGAATCATAGAATCAGGGAATGGTTTGGGTGGGAAGGGACCTTTAAAGGCCACCCAGTGCCACCCCCTGCCCTGGGCAGGGACATCTTCAACTAGCCCAGGTTGCCCAAAGCCCCGTCCAACCTGGCCTTGAACCCCTCCAGGGATGGGGCAGCCACAGCTTCTCCGGGCAACCTGGGCCAGGGGCTCACCAGCTTCATCATGGAGAATTTCTGCCTTATTTTTAATCTCAGTCTCCCCTCTTTTGGTTTAAAACCCTTCCCCCTCGTCCCGTGGCTCCCCTCCCTGCTCCAGAGTCCCTCCCCAGCTTTCCCGGAGCCCCTTGAGGGCCTGGAAGGGGCTGGAAGGTCTCTGCGGAGCCTTCTCTTCTCCAGGCTGAACCCCCCCAGCTCTCTCAGCCTGTCCTCCCAGCAGAGGGGCTCCAGCCCTCCCGGCATCTCCGGGGCCTCCTCCGGCCCCCGCTCCGACACCTCCGCGTCCTCCTGATGTCCCCGGGGCTGGAGGCAGCACTGCAGGGGGGTCTCCCCCGAGCGGAGCAGAGGGGCAGAATCCCCCCCTCGCCCCCCTGCCCACGCTGCTGGGGATGCAGCCCAGGCTGCGGGGGGGTTTCTGTGCTGCCAGCGCACGGTGCCGGCCCACGGGCAGCGTTTCCCCCCCCCCTCCCCAGCCCCCCCAAGCCCTTCTCTCAGGGCTGCTCTCCATCCCCCCACCCCCAGCCTGGATTTGTGCCTGGGATTGCCGTGACCCGGGTGCAGGACCTCGCGCTCGGAGGGGAAGGGACGCGCTTGTCCCCGCTGCAGGGTGAGGCCGAGCCTTCGGGCCCTCAGCTGGATGCCACCCTCTCTTCTTCCCTCAGGTGCCCGACATCATGAGCATCATCCACAGCAAGCTGGAGGAGGTGGACGAGGAGCACATCCGCAAGGCGGCCCAGCAGACGGTTTATATCCTGGCCTCCCAGCACAAGAGCGTGGTGGTCTCCAGCCTGCTGGGCAGCCCCCTGCCCTTCGACAGGTCCTGCCCTGCTCCGGCCGCGGTGGCCCGGCCGCCGGGGCCGGGGAGCAGCTTGCACCTAAGCCGCGGCTCATCTTTTTGGCTCCTCACGCCACTAATGGCACCCTGTTGGAACGTCCTTTGCGCGCGCCCTCCAGGATTCGGCACGGCCGCTTGCTGCCGGCGCTGCCTCGCCCCGGGGGCTTGCCGGCCTTAGAGGCAACTAGCCAAGCCGGCCCCCTCCCCGGGGAGCTTGAGCGTGGCTGGGACGCTCGGCATTGCTTTTACGGGGTGGGCCACTCTACCCCGAAGCTGCTGTGATGTTCTCCTCCTCCTCCTTGTAGCGGGATCGCTGCCGCCTTCCCACCGCCGCCGGCTTGCGAAATGCCAAGGGGTGCAAGGCGGGAGCTGATACCGGGGGGGGGGGAAACCGTGGGGGGGGGTGGGATTTTTTTTGGGGGGCGCAAAGCGGCTCCGGGGGTTATCCGAGAGCAGGCGCGGGGTGGGGATCGCGTGGCGAAGCCTCCGGCTATGGCGGGGGTCACCCCCGCTCTCCCGCCGGGGCTCGTTGGGTGGTGGGCTCCCGCTCTCTCGTTTGCCGCCCGCCGCCTCTAACGAGGGGGTGAGTTAACGACGGCAGCCGGTGCCAAAGCAGCCCTCCCCTCTTTTTCCCTCCCCCAGCCACACCTGCGCCATGTGGAGGTCCCTGGCCACCGAACCCACCCTCGCCTCCCGCATCCTGGAGCAGCTCCTGGAGAAGGTCAACAGCGACGTCCCCTACAAGGAGAGCAAGTCCTTCCCGCTGCTGGGGAGCGCGGCCGAGCGCGTCGCCACCCCCTCTGCCCCTGGCCGTAAGTATCCCCCTCTCTCCCCCCCCTGCCGGCCCCCTCGGGAAGATGCCCCGTTTCCCCCCCCCCCCCCCACCCTCGCCTTACGCCAACACCTGGGATGCTGCTTTTTTTTTTTTTTTCTTTTAAATTTATTTCCTTTCCTTGGCTCTGGTGGACGGGCTGCTTTTTTAATTATTATTTATTTATTTATTTCATTTCCTTGGCTCCGGTGGCGGGAGGAGAGGAGCCGGGGGGCTGGGGGGGGCGGGGGGGGGGCGGTGTGTGTGTGTGTGTGTCCCAGGCGCGGACCCTGGAAATAATGCGTGGCTGCGTAACGCCTCTTCGAGCTCATCCACCGGCGCGTAAAAAGCCGCTCGGGTGTCCGTCCTCGAGGGAGGCCACTTTGCGTTTTATCCCTTCAGGAAAAAAAAAAAAAAAAAATAAAAATAATATTAAAAAAAATTAAAAAAAAAAAATAAATAAACTAAACCCAGCTTGGCGGCTTTCTAAGCAGTAAAGCAGCTGTGAAAATTTCCCCCCCCCCCTCCTCCTCCTCCTCCTCCTCCTCCTCCTCCGAAGGACCAAAGGCAGATGGTACGGCATCGGCCGCGCTGAGAGCGAACCCCCCCCCCTCCGCTCCCCTCCCCTCTCCCTTTTTAACGCCCCCCCCCACCACCACTACCCCCCTTTTCTCTATCGGGCCGTGTAATTACGGCTTTTTAAATTGGCCGGAATAGGGCCCGGCGTCCGCTTCGTCTTCCTGCCCGTAAAACCCGAGCTCTTGGATCTGCTCTCCTTCCCCAGGTACAGACTTCGAACCTCCCCCCGCAACCCCCCCCCCCCCCCGCCCGGGCTGGAAAACATCCCCCTCCTTCACCCCCCCCCGCCTCCGCCGCCCCGTTTTCCCAAGGAGGTGTTCGAAGAGCGGCCGGAGCTGCGTGTGGGATACGCAGAGGTTACGCCGGGGGTAGAGGCGACGCTTTCTTCCGCCGGCTGTTGCGGGAAGAAGGCGGGAGGGGGGAAAGAAAAAACCCAAAACCAACACCACCCCCCCCCCCCCCCCCCCAGCTTTTCGCTGCCTGGCTGGGTTATTTGCTAAGAGATAAGCGGCGTGGGGTGTGGGAGATGCCCTCCTCATCCTCATCTCCCGCGCGTTCCCTCTCTCTCTCTCTCCTCTCCAGGCCACATGCGCTTTGTATGAGATCATGTCTGCTCCGGAGTCTGGGCCGGCAGTTCTGGGACTTTACCCGCCGTTGTTTGTGACTCTCCTGCTGCGTCTCAGCTGCACCGTGGGTGTTCAGCTCCCGAAAAACCTGCAGAGCAGGGAGAGGAGGAGGAGCAGCAGCAGCAGCGGCGGCGGCGGCGGCAGCGGCAACCACGGCCCCGCTTCCCGCAGCCTCCAGCCCTGCAGGTACGGCCCGGCCCGGGGCGGAGGGAAGGAGGCGCCGACCTGCCACGTGCAATTCATTTTCATGATTTTATTTATTTATTTATTTATTTATTTATTTGTTACTTTTTTTTTTCCCCGATTTGTACAAACACAACGGCGTCCCTAATCCCGCGGGCCCCGGGGTAGCAACACCCCCCCCCGGCCGTTAACGCCTTAGGTACGGACGACGGCCCGACCTCTTGGCGCGGTTCGGGCTTTCGGCTTTTCGGCGTGGCTTTGCTTCCCCCCCCCCACCAAAAAAAAAAACAACCCAGCGGGCGCGGATGGGCGTTTCTTGGGGGACGGGTGAGCGTTTTTTTCGGGGAGGGAGGAGGGCTCCGCTTCCGCGAAGGACGAGGAGGGGAAGCTGGAAAGAGCAAACTTTTTCGGCGACGGCCGCGGCGTGTCGCGGTCACGCCGAATTGCCCCCCCCCACCCCGCGTTGAGGGAACAGAGCCGGGGGCCACGGCCACGACGTGGCCACGACGTCCCCTGGTCGGAGAGGTGACAGCGCCGAGCCACCGCATCGGGCTTGTCCTCCTTGGGTGCTTTCGGCCCGCGCTGTCCCTCACCGCCGAGGAGGGGACCCGGGAGCCTGGAGGGGGGAGGACGTGGGTCCCAAACAGCCGCCCTCCAGCTGCTCTGCCCCCCCGGCCTGGTTGCAGCGCTGGCCTTGGGATCGTAGAACCGGGGAACGGTTTGGGTTGGAAGGGACCTTAAAGGTCAGCCGGTCCCAACCCCCCCGCCACGGAGAGTCGCCACGGCTGCTAAATAACCCTCTGCCCGAGCCACGCAGCCCCGTTCCAACACCAAAGGGGGTCCAACCGCCTGCGTTGGCCCTGCCCGTCCGTCGTCGTTAGACCGCGAGGACGCTGTGAAAGGGCCTCCGCGGGAGAGTCCAGCGGAGGCTGCGAGGAGGATGAGGGACGGGAGCATCTCTCTTGCTGAGGAAAGGCTGGGAGACCTGGAGAAGAGAAGGCCGAGAGGGAAGGAGACCTCATCCATACTGATCCGAAGGGCGGGTGGCAAGAGGACGGGGCCAGACTCTTCTCAGCGGTGGCCGGTGACAGGACGAGGGGCAACGGGCAGAAGCCGGAAGACGGAAAATTCCGTCGCGACATTACGTTGAGGGTGATGGACCGCTGGAAGAGGCTTGTGGAGTCACCTCCTCTGGAGATCTTCAAAATCCGCCTGGACGCGATCCCGCGCAGCCTGCTCTGGGTGGCCCCGCTCTGGGCAAGGGAAGGTGGGGGGGGGACACGCCGCGAAGGCAGAGCCCCCGTTAGACGAGCTGCGGGATTCTCCCAACCCCCGGGGCTTCGGCCGGTCCCCTCGGGAACACCCGTGACGTGGCGGGGCCACCAGCTCGGCGAACGCGTCCTCTTGATGCGCGCGGGTCACCGGCTTCGCGCGGCCACCGTGCCGCCTTGGTGCCGGTTGGCAGCCCCGCGAGCGCGGCCGCCCTCGTCCCGCAGCAAACGGTCGGGCCGCTGAGCATTTGCTGTAGAAGACTTGAAATTGAGGGGGACGGCGGCGTTAAACCCGCGTCTGAGGCGGCGACGGCAGCGTTCCCAGGGGAAAGAGGGGCTCGGAAGGGCAGGAGCCCTTCCCCCGAGCTGCCTCTCCACCGGCAAAACCTTCCGGGTCGGCCACGGGGAGGAAGCTCTGCCCTGATTTTTCGGTTTTATCCTCCTGTGGGTTTCCAAACTTGGGTTTTTTTACAGGCTATTATTAGTCTTAAGGGCTGGGGGGGGGACGTGTGGAAAAAAAAAAAAAGCCTGGAGGAGCCCACAAAGACACCGGACAAAGCAGCGGCGAGCTCAGAGGGCTCGAGAATCCCTTTGCCGGTTCGTTTGTCAGATCCCACCGGCGAAGAAAAGCCGTTCCCTTGCCCCTGAGTGGAGCGAGGGGAACTGGTGGCTTTTGGGGGGACGGGGGACGGGGATGAAACACCGAGCCGTGTCCCCCGTCTGCCGCCGTGCCGTGGCGGGCCCCCTTGTCACCTCGGAAAGGCGAGCCGGAGGGGGACACGTCTCCAGCAGGGAGATGTAATGAGTGGAAACAGGTTGTTAGGCCGGGCGGCGGGGCTGCCAGCGGAGTAGGGTTTTATTTAGACCACGCGTCGGGATAAAAATTTAACGCACCCCAGGCGTCGGCGCAGCAGGTGGGTTAAGGCCGATGGGGGGGGGGGGGGGTTACCCCGTGGCCGTTCCGGTGCTGGCGGCGTCGCTCCCCTGAGCTTGTGGCGCTTGTCCCCCGTCCCCTCGGGGTGTTTTGAAGCCGGGTTTTGGGATGGTTTCCTGCAGATTCCCCCCACCGCCGCCACAACCGGGAGCGGACGATCATCGCGCTGCTTTTGTGGCTTTGGGCTCCGGCAGCCAGAACTTGTCTGTTCTCGTCAAGCTCTTTTCCCCCTTAACGACTCCCCGGACGAGAGGCGCGGGCCCATCCCGGCCGGACCCCGTGCCATAACGCGGGGAGCGCTGAAGGAAACTCGAAGCGACTGGTTGCCTCCCCGGGAAGGAGGCGCAGGAGCCAGAAACAACGGCTCTTCCTCCAAAAGCTTCTGGCCTCCTAAACGGCTTCGGGGACGCAAACCAGAACCTGCTGAATTACGGCCGGGGCCGCTGCTCCGTCCCCGGAGAGGGGCTGGGGCTAGAGGGGAGGCCCGTTGACCTCCCCAGGCTCCTCTCTGGGGGCTCCCTGCGGCAAGAAAGTGGCTGTTGAGTGAACCATCGGGGCATGGGAGCCCCCAGACCCCCGGGGTGAGAAGAGCCGGACGGGCGCTAGGAACCAGCAGCTCTTCATAGAGTCACGGAACGGTTTGGGTGGGAAGGGACCTTTAAAGGCCATCGAGTCCCACCCCCCGCCCTGGGCAGGGACATCTTCAACTAGCCCAGGTGGCTCCGAGCCCTGTCCAACCTGGCCTTGAACCCCTCCAGGGATGGGGCAGCCACAGCTTCTCCGGCCAACCTGGACCAGGGGCTCACCAGCTTCATCATGGAGAATTTCTGCCTTATTTTTAATCTCAATCTCCCCTCTTTTGGTTTAAAACCGTTGGCTCTCGTCCCGTGGCTCCCCTCCCTGCTCCAGAGTCCCTCCCCAGCTTTCCCGGAGCCCCTTGAGGGCCTGGAAGGGGCTGGAAGGTCTCCGCGGAGCCTTCTCTTCTCCAGGCTGAACCCCCCCGGCTCTCTCAGCCTGTCCTCCCAGCAGAGGGGCTCCAGCCCTCCCGGCATCTCCGGGGCCTCCTCCGGCCCCACTCTGACACCTCCGTGTCCTCCCGATGTCCCCGGGGCTGGAGGCAGCACTGCAGGGGGGTCTCCCCCGAGCGGAGCAGAGGGGCAGAATCCCCCCCTCGCCCCCCTGCCCACGCTGCTGGGGATGCAGCCCAGGCTGCGGGGGGGTTTCTGTGCTGCCAGCGCACGCTGCCGGCTCGTGGGCAGCGTTTCCCCCCCTCCCCAGCCCCCCCAAGCCCTTCTCTCAGGGCTGCTCTCCATCCCCCCACCCCCAGCCGGGGCTGGCACCGGGGGCTGCCCCCACCCCGGGGCAGGACCCTGCACTTGGCCCGGTTGGAGCCCAGGAGGTTCACAGGGGGCCACCTCTCCAGCCTGGGCTGGGTCCTGCCTGTCCATCGCAGCCGGGAGTCCTGGTGTCGTTCCTTGGTTTTGGGGAGCCGGGAGATGGGCTGCCTCACGCCGGCTCCTGCCAGAAATCTCTGGAGGGACAGGGAACAGCGGCGCGTGGTTCTGCTGCCAGCCCCCGCTCCTGCCCCTGCCCCTGCCCTGGGTGGGCTGGCAGCGCCTCCGCGAAGTCACCGCTGATCCACGGAGGGGGAACAGTCTTCCCAAAAATCCACCGGGATGTGAAATTCCAGCCCCGTCCCGGGAGCTGGGTACGATATCAAAGTAATTTCCTGGACGCGTTTTGAATTCTAAGTCTTCACGGTATTTAAATGCCAAAGGGAGGTGGTAAAGGCGAATACGATAGCTCGGCAGGAAAGGCAGGCTGGAAGACACGGGCGTTTGTCGGAGAGGAAGGAAGTGTCTATAGGACACTGTGGAAAAAAGCAAACCTTGGGAACGAAGGGCTTGAACCATCTGTCCTGTCTCTGGTCGCGCGGGGGCCAAACCCTCCCCCTCCGCACCTTGCGCTCTCTCCGGGATTTTTAGCTCTTGCGAAGGAGCGGGAGAGCCCGGGAGGCGAAAACCTCGGTGAGGTCGGAGCGGAGCGGGAATCCCGCGGCCGGCGTGGGGGGGCTTCGCCGAGAACGGTCCCTCCCGAGGAGCCACCCGCGAGCGCCGGGCTGGTGCCGGGGATGTCGCCTGTCGGCCCTTGACCGCGACCCGGGAGCTGGTGGGACGTTCCTTGGCCTTCGCCGGCCGCTCTCGTCCGTCGCCGTCTGCCAGGAGGCTTTTTAGTTGCTGTTTTCCTGCGCCGCAAGAAAATAAATCCCGCTGCAGTTTGCTTGGATGGGGTCACAGGTTCACCTGGATGCAGGCTGTGAGTTTCGAGGCTTATGGCGTGCACTTGCGTTGCGGAAACCGTAGTGGTCCTCAGGATGCTGCAGGAGATGGGTCTCCATCACTCCGTCGTGCCAAAGCCGGAGCGCGATTCAGGTTGGGCTTTGGGAGCCCGGGGCCGGGGGGGGGGGGGGTGGCTCGCTGCCAGCGAGGGCGAGACCCCCAGGAATGGGCTGGGAGGACTGGAGATGTACCGGATCGTCGTTCCAGGGGGAGACCGGCTCCGTCTTCTGGGGCTGGACTCTGGTAAACGCCCCGTGCAGTGTGCGGTGATGACTTCTGCTCTCGGGAGAGCGAGCGCGCGGGGACGGGCACGCCGTAGGCAGAGGTACGGCCGTGTATCCGTTCAGCGCCGGTGCTGGAGCCCATGCGGGGCCGTCACGAAAGAAAAGAGCCTGGTTTTTACTCCAGGCTGCTGGGAGGGATGCTCGAGGTCAGAGACTTGCTCTCTGGAAGGAGCTCTCTACCCCACCTGGAGCCCTGCGTCCAGCTCTGGAGTCCTCGACATCGGGAGGACACGGAGGTGTCGGAGCGGGGGCCGGAGGAGGCCCTGGAGATGCCGGGAGGGCTGGAGCCCCTCTGCTGGGAGGACAGGCTGAGAGAGCTGGGGGGGTTCAGCCTGGAGAAGAGAAGGCTCCGCGGAGACCTTCCAGCCCCTTCCAGGCCCTCAAGGGGCTCCGGGAAAGCTGGGGAGGGACTCTGGAGCAGGGAGGGGAGCCCCGGGACGAGGGGGAAGGGTTTTAAACCAAAAGAGGGGAGATTGAGATTAAAAATCAGGAAGAAATTCTCCATGATGAAGCTGGTGAGCCCCTGGCCCAGGTTGCCCCGAGAAGCTGTGGCTGCCCCATCCCTGGAGGGGTTCAAGGCCAGGTTGGACGGGGCTTTGGGCAACCTGGGCTGGTGGGAGGTGTCCCTGCCCAGGGCAGGGGGTGGCACTGGGTGGCCTTTGAGGGTCCCTTCCCACCCAAACTATGCTGTGATTCTATGATAAGTGATGTGCAAGTGTCTCCATTTAGAATCGCGCACCAGTTTGGGTGGGAAGAGACCTTTAAAGGCCATGGAGTCCCACCCCTTGCCCCGGGCAGGGACATCTTCAGCTCTCCCAGGTGGCTCTGAGCCCCGTCCAACCTGGCCTTGAACCCCTCCAGGGATGGGGCAGCCACAGCTTCTCTGGGCAACCTGGGCCAGGGGCTCACCGCCCTCGACAGCCAAGAATTTCTTCCTCAGGTCCCATCTGCCCCTCGACTCTTCCAGTTTAAGGCCCTCACCCCTATTGCTACAGACCCTGCTAAAAAGTCTGTCTCCCACGGAGCGATTTTGGGTCCGTCTCGGGCAGAGGAAGAACTTTGCCAGCTTGGAGGGGCCGCCCCGGGCTGCCTCTAGCTGAAAACTGCTTGAAAAACCCCAAACCGGTAAAACCGGGACTCTTACGTATACCGACAGATTGGCGCGGACAGATGGCGGAAGGATACTTCTGCCTGAGGTTTTCTTTAATGAGCAATTAAATTCCTCGTCGTCCCGTCGTCCCGTCATCCGGGGGGCTGCGGGGACGCTGAAAGGAGACTCTGCCAGGCTGGGCTCTTCGGCCGGCGTTCGCCGTCCTGCTTTTCCCTTTGCCGGCGTTGACGGAGCCAGCTCGGCGGCTCCTCCGGGTGGCTTTTGCGGGACAGACTCGGGGCTTCTGCACCGTTTGCCCCAGGGGTCCAGACCCTCCCCCCAGCCCCCCGCCGCTAGCCGTTGCCGTGCCGAGAAGAAAAGCAAACCCGCGTTCTTCTACTTGTCTCCTTCCCCGCTCCTTGTGCCTTTGAGGTGCTCGGCTTCGGCCCTTGCGGATGCTCCGCTTGCGTGAGCGGGTGCTCCGGGCGCTCATCCCTGGAGGAACCCCGGCCCCGGCTCCCCGTAGAACAAACGAATTTATTACAAAGCCGCCGAAACCTTCAGATGTGGCATTGACGGGGTGCGTTCTCCGTGCGTACGGTGGGCCGGTGTTTGTTTTCCGTGGTTAGTCTCGGCTTTGGGCGCGCGGGAGGCGTGTTTGGATGTCCTTCGTTAAGGCAAGCCGGGCTGCTGGAGGAGACGGTGGCCGTGGCAGAGCCCCCAAGGGCTCGGGGAGGGGGCGACGGTCCCTCCAAGCATCGGTCCTTTGTCACCGCAGCTTGGCCCATCCCTAGGAGAATCCCTAGGAGAAGCCAAAAGAGCCGGAACCCGGCTCATAAACCCAAAGACCTTCGTGTTGAGACGCTCTTCCTACGCGTCGTTTGCTTTGCGTGTGCGGTACCGACATTCCTCTCGCCGGTATCGAAGGCTGAGATTTATCCATGGCTAATATTTGTTTTGTTTTGACAGGATAACGTATGTTTCCCATATGTCGCTCTGTGCTCGCAGCAAAATAATCCCTACCTATAAAATATGAACGCAAAAAAAACCCCAACCCCTTCCTTCGAGTAGTTCTGGACTCCTTTACTTTTCGGCCTATTGTCTTGGATCGCTTTAATGGCAAACGTCAGGGTGCAAATGGAAGTAGCGGTGAGTTATGGGCTCGTCTCGCTCCCGCTAAAGCCCTCGCATAACTCATCCCGTCCTCGAACGCCCCAACGCCTCCCGCGTGTCCCGGCGTTCCCGGGGCCAGCAGTTCCCTCCTCTGCCGCGCCGCCCTGCGACCTGCCGGAACCGAACCGAACCCATCCGAACCCAACCGAACCTAAACTAAACCTACTCCTCTTTCCCTTCCCAGCTGTGCCGTGGAGACGCTGAAGGTGATGCTGGTCCGGGGGGGAAGCGAGGAGGTCGCCAGGGCCGTGGGCAGCGCCGGCGGCTGGGAGCTGATGACGAGCGCCGAGAGGCACCACGATGGCATCGCCGTGCTGGCCGGGTAAGTCGTTGGCGCCGCGGTTCTCCGGTATCTCCTCCGGCTTCGGGGCGAGGCGAGAGCTGCAGCGCTGCCGGGAGGTGGGAGAGAAGCCCGGAGCAAGCGGGAAGGGGGTGCGCTGTGAGCCGGGGCCGGGGGGCGGCGGGGGGGGGACGGTGCTGCGGTGCATCAAAGCCCGTTGGAGGATCATAGAATCAGAGAATGGTTTGGGGTGGGAAGGGACCTTCAAAGGCCACCCAGTGCCACCCCCTGCCCTGGGCAGGGACATCTTCAACTAGCCCAGGTTGCCCAAAGCCCCGTCCAACCTGGCCTTGAACCCCTCCAGGGATGGGGCAGCCACAGCTTCTCTGGGCAACCTGGGCCAGGGGCTCACCAGCTTCATCATGGAGAATTTCTGCCTTATTTTTAATCTCAATCTCCCCTCTTTTGGTTTAAAACTGTCCCCCCTCGTCCCGTGGCTCCCCTCGCTGCTCCAGAGTCCCTCCCCAGCTTTCCCGGAGCCCCTTGAGGGCCTGGAAGGGGCTGGAAGGTCTCCCCGGAGCCTTCTCTTCTCCAGGCTGAGTAACAGAATCACAGAAGGGTTTGAGTGGGAAGGGACCTTCAACGGCCACCCAGTGCCACCCCCTTGCCCCGGGCAGGGACACCTCCCACCAGCCCAGGTCGCTCCGAGCCCCGTCCAACCTGGCCTTGAACCCCTCCAGGGATGGGGCAGCCACAACCGTCATGGGACTAGCGGTGGGGCTCTGCCGTGCTGCTCACCAGGGCTGGCCAGCTCTGTCCCCAGCTCTGTCCCCAGCTCTGTCCCCAGCTCGCTGGAAACAGCCCTGGTGGGAAGCCCCCAGGGGACGCGTTGCGTCCCTGCCAGCGCGGTGGGGCTGGATGGGGCTGGGGGCTGCCGTCGCCCCCGCTGCGACGTCCCCGCCGTCCCACGCCTCCCCGGCCTGTTCCCCCGGCAGCTCTTCAGGCGCGTCGGCCGAACCTTCGCTGCTCTCAGCCGCTTCGCTCTGCTCCCGGCGGGCCTCGTGCCTGCTGCCCCCTGCTACCCGAGGCGTGACGGGCACCAAAAGGTCTCGGGGAGGAAATTTTTTTGACCTCCTGCTGCTGCTGAAATGTCCCTGGGGTTGCTCGGGGCATTGCGGCAGCGTCCAGTCCTTCCCTCACGTCTGTGAGTGTGGGGGGAGGTGACGAGGCCGAGGGACGGCCGCAGCCCGCGGTCCGGTTCGGTGGAGCCTGGTTCAGCCGGGGACTTCGCCGTCGTCCCTCCACCCAGCGCCGTTAATAGCTCTTGGACGGCTGCGGAGGAGACGAGCGGTTTGGGATTTTCCAGTATTTGCAAAAAAATGCTTTATTGAACCTCCCAAACACTGGAGAGCGTCTCATCCGAAACAAAAACCAGCCCTCCTGGCCACGGTCGGCCGGAGCTGGCTCCTGCCAGGGTGCCCGACACGCTGGTCCTGCCCTGAGCTTCGTCCCTAAGCGAGGGGGTGGCATGAGGGGGGACGACGCCGGGCCAGGGCACGTCCTGGATGTCAACGTGCCGGTTCTGCCCGGCAGCGGGACGCGGAGGCGTGGAAGACGGGCGGCTCGGTGGCCCCGCCGCTGCTCACGCACCCTGGGCCGCGCCTGCCCGTCCTGCGGCACGGGAGGAGGTGGCCCTCGGCAGCGGCCCGTTGTGGCAACCCAACGATGCCCCAAGGCGCGGGGCTCGGTTCCAGCACCCCACAGACCCCCGGGCCCAGGCGTTCGCCAGCTTCCCTGAAGCTCCCCCCCCCGCCCCGGCCCCGTCCCCCACCGCCGGGGGTTCCAGCGGCCGCTTGTAGCCCCCAGCGTGGGTGACACGTGCCAATTCTGTTCGCAGGGCGATGGCACGCCACGCCGGCCCCCGGCTCCCCCTCATCGTGAAGAACCTCATCCCGACCCTGAACAGCGTCTTCGACAGCCAGAGGATCACCACCACCGCCTTCTTCGCCGAGGTGAGCAAGGGGGTGCCCGGCAAAACGGCCGAGCCGTCTTCCGCTCCCCTCCGCTTTTCCTTGGAGAGCAGCCGGGATGGATGGCGGGCGAAGCCGCCGTTGCCGCCGCCGCCGCCGCCGCCGCGGGCTCTGCCTCCCGAGACCTTCTCTCTCTCTCGGGAGAAGGGGGCTGGCGGCGAAGGGCTGGCGGGAGTCCGGCTCTGAACGCATCGCCGCTGGTGAGCCAGCAAACCGTATACTCCGTCCTGACGTACCACCCGAAGGAATGAAGTGACTCAAGTCCTTTTCCCCTCGCCGGCGGCCCGGCCAGCAGACTGTAACCGTATCCACACCCCCCCCTCCGCTTCCCCAACCTGCCCCCCCCGCCTCTTCCCAGTACATACCACCTTAAAGCCCTGGGCCACTGGAGGAGGTTTTTGGTTACATAAAGGAGCACCTTCTGCCAACAACGCGGAGCTCTAGCCCCGCTTATAAACCACCTTTTAAATTCTCAGCTGCTTAAGCAGCCTGGGATTAAGGCACTGTTTTTATTTTCTGTTTGGCTTGCTGAGGAATAGTTGCGGGGGGAGGGAAGCTGCCGGGCCCCCAAGCTCTTGGAGCCCTTCCCAGAATCTGCTTTGGGTTTTTTCAGAGGGCGGTTGGCTCCTCTGCCTCCTTCCAGGGTTTAAAATAGCAGCTTTTTTTTTTTTTTGCGGAGCTGGAAAAGGGGAAGGAAGCAAATGCCTGTGTCTCCCTCTCGCAAAACTGATGAGGTGAGAGCTCAGTCCCTTTTCTCTCGCCCGTGCCAGCGACGGAGATGACAGAGGGGAAGCGAGGAGGGGAACGGCCACTTTAGTGGCCGTTCCCCTCCTCGCTTCCCCTCTGTCATCTCGGGATGTCCAACCGTGCTCCTCCGACCTCCGTCGGATCCCCCGGGACGGCTGCCGCAGCCTCGTCCCACCGAGACGGGGCGGGGGGTCCGTGCCGGCCCCTGGCACCCTCGGGGGCGGCTGGGCCTCCGTCGGTGTTGGTCCGTAGCTACCGGTGTTGGCCCGTGGCTACCGCCCGCCCCGGCTACCCAGCTCCAAGTCTGTGGCCGTAACGTGGATCAGGCTCCCCCGGGGCGCTGAGTCTCGTGTCGTGGGGGTCTCTGTCATCCTCGGGGTCCCTCTCCGCGGGTGACGGCGGGCGCAGACCTGGGAGTGGGAGTGGGGGGAGTGGGGGGGGGGTGTCCCCCACCATGGCTGGAGCTTGGGGCTCTCCCCGAGAGATGCTAAAACCCCAGAGCAGCTCCGTCAGCACCCGGTCACCCACAAACACCCCTTTGGCTCCGTCGGAGCGTGCCGGCAGCGAGAGAAGCTGCTGCTAAAAGCTCCGGTTCTGCTGCTGCTCAGCTCTCGGGGATGCTCCCGGGGGCTCTGGGTGCCACGGGGGCTCTGGGTGCTGCTCAGGATGCTCCTGGGGCCATGGAGGCTCTGGGTGCCATGGGGGTTCCACGTACCGTGGGGCTCCGGGTGCTGCTCGGGATGCTCCTGGGGCCAGGGGGGCTCTGGGTGCCGTAGAGGCTCTGGGTGCTGTGGGGCTCTGGGTGCTGCTTGGGACGCTCCTAGGGCTGCGGAGTCTCTGGGTGCTGAGTGGTCTCTGGGTGCCAAGGGGCCTCTGGGTGCTGTGGGGTCTCTGGGTGCTGCGGCGGCTCTGGGTGCCATGGGGGCTCCACGTACCATGGGGCTCTCGTTGCCTCTTGGGATGCTCCTGGGGCCGTGGAGGCTCTGGGTGCCATGGGGGCTCTGGGTGCTGCTCAGGACGCTCCCAAGGCTATGGGGGCTCTGGGTGCTGTATAGGCTCTGGGTGCCGTAGAGGCTCTGGGTGCTGTGGGGCTCTGGGTGCTGCTTGGGACGCTCCTAGGGCTGCGGAGTCTCTGGGTGCTGAGGGGTCTCTGGGTGCCGCGGCGGCTCTGGGTGCCACGGGGGCTCCATGTACCATGGGGCTCTGCGTGCTGCTCAGGCTGCTCCTGGGGCTGCGGAGTCTCTGGGTGCCAAGGGGCCTCTGGGTGCTGTAGAGGCTCTGGGTGCCGAGGCGCCTTCGGATGCCGAGGGGGCTCCAAGTCCTACAGGGGCTCTGGGTGCTGCTCAGGGTGCTCCCGGGGCCATGGGGGCTCTGGGTGCCATGGAGGCTCTGGGTGCCACGGGGGCTCCACGTACCATGGGGCTCTGGTTGCTGCTTGGGATGCTCCTGGGGCCATGGAGTCTCTGGGTGCCGAGTGGTCTCTGGGTGCTGAGGGGTCTCTGGGTGCCATGGGGGCTCCACATACCTTGGGGCTCTGGGTGCTGCTTGGGATGCTCCTGGGGCTGCGGAGTCTCTGGGTGCTGTGGGGTCTCTGGGTGCCAAGGGGCCTCTGGGTGCTGTAGAGGCTCTGGGTGCCGAGGGGTCTTTGGGTGCTGAGGAGTCTCTGGGTGCCATGGGGGCTCCACGTACCGTGGGGCTCTGGGTGCTGCTGGAGATGCTTCTGGGCTGCAGGAGCTCTGGCTGTTGTGGGGCTCTGGGTGCCGAGGGGGCTTTGGATGCCGAGGGGGCTCCAAGTCCTACAGGGGCTCTGGGTGCTGCTCAGGGTGCTCCCAGAGCCATGGGGGCTCTGGGTGCCATGGAGGCTCTGGGTGCCATGGGAGCTCCACGTACCGTGGGGCTCTGGGTGCTGCTGAGGATGCTCCCGGGGCTGCGGAGTCTCTGGGTGCCGAGGGGTCTCTGGGTGCTGAGTGGTCTCTGGATGCTGAGGGGTCTCTGGGTGCCGCGGCGGCTCTGGGTGCCATGGGGGCTCCACGTACCATGGGGCTCTGGGTGCTGCTCGGGGTGCTCCCGGGGCCATGGGGGCCCTGGGTGCCATGGGGGCTCCATGTACCGTGGAGCTTTGGGTGCTGCTGAGGATGCTCCCGGCACCACGGGGACTCCCTGGGTGCTCTGGGGGCTCCGGGTGCCGCGGGGGCTCCGGCTGCCGCAGAGGCTCCGGGTGTCGTGGGGGCTCTGGGTGCCGTGGGGGTTCTGGGTGCCCAGGGGGCTCTGGCTGTCGCAGGGGCTCCGGGTGCCATGGGGGCTCCAGGTGCCCAGGGGGCTCTGGGTGCCATGGGGGCGGCGGGTGCCCCTTCACCGCTCTGGAAGAGCAGCTGGCAGTTGCCACTGGCCACACTCCGCAGGCCCAGGGGACGCATTGGGGTCCTTCATCCCTGTAAATCCCAACCTCCTCATAGCCCCCCGCATCTCACCCCGGCCCCCGGCCACCTCACGGGGCGGCGGGGGGTGGCGAGGATGTAGCTTTTGTGTAGGTTTTGTGGCTTTCTCCCGGCTGTCGGGGCTCACCCGGGCTTTCCCCTTCTTCCCAGCTTGGGATCTTCGGTTTTCTCGATTTACACGTTAGGAATTATCGCAGGTTCCTCCCATCCAAGCGCCTTTCCCGGGGGTGCGGGGGCTGAGGGCTCCCCCAGCCCTGTCTCCGGCTGGAGAGAGAGGGCCTGAGGGGAGCCGGGGAGCGAGCCGGGTTCTGTCGGGTCTCTTCCCTCGTGTGATAAGATCATCCAAAAGGCAGCCATCGTCTCCCTCCTGGTCCGCGGGGCCCCCGTCCCGTCGACGCTGAGGTTCTCTTCTGCTTTAGCTCCTCAATAGCAACGTGGTGAACGACCTGATCCTGCTGGAGACCATGATGGATAACATGACGGGGAGGCAGAAGGACGCCTGCACGTTGGTGCGGATGCTGGCACTCCGGGGACTCGGCAACATCGCCTCCGGCTCCCCCGAAAAGGTGAGAGGGAACCCCGCGCTGCTCGGCCCGAGGGTCCTGGCCGGGGCTGGGTGGGAGAAGGGAGGACGTAGGCGTCGGGAGATGCTGCTTGTCGAAAGGCAGGAGAATCCGCCACCTCCTCGCCCTGCTGACAGCAACTCCAAAAGGTGGTGTGGCCTCCAGAGGAGGCCCCGGAGATGCCGGGAGGGCTGGAGCCCCTCTGCTGGGAGGACAGGCTGAGAGAGCTGGGGGGGTTCAGCCTGGAGAAGAGAAGGCTCCGCGGAGACCTTCCAGCCCCTTTCCAGGCCCTCAAGGGGCTCCGGGAAAGCTGGGGAGGGACTCTGGAGCAGGGAGGGGAGCCACGGGACGAGGGGGAAGGGTTTTTAAACCAAAAGAGGGGAGACTGAGATTAAAAATAAGGCAGAAATTCTCCACGATGAAGCTGGTGAGCCCCTGGCCCGGGTTGCCCGGAGAAGCTGTGGCTGCCCCATCCCTGGAGGGGTTCAAGGCCAGGTTGGACGGGGCTTTGGGCAACCTGGGCTAGTTGAAGATGTCCCTGCCCAGGGCAGGGGGTGGCACCGAGTGGCCTTTGACGGTCCCTTCCCACCCAAACCATTCTGTGATTCCATGATCCTCGGTGTCAACGAGGCAAGGTCTCCGGCTCGCGCAGCCCGGAGCCCCGGCGCAGGGGCTCTGACGGGGCTACGCCGGCACAACGGTACTTTTAATAGCTACGTATATTTTATAATCCGCCTCCCAGACCTCGCTGAGGATGCTCCCGATCTGTCAGGGCAGCCCGGAGCGATGCCGGCCCAGCGACGAGTCTGGGAGGACTCCGGGACTCCTGCCGTCCCGGGTGGCTCAGGGACAGCCGTCCGTCTGTCCCTCACGTGCCCCTTCCCAGCCGGGCTCCGCAAGGCGCGCGGGGCAGTTCGCGAAGCCGAGGGCTGGGGATGAAGCGACGGCAGACTTCACGGGGCTTTACGCAAACTTAATTTCCCCCCTTTGCCGTGCGTACGCCGGGCCGTAATTACACCGTGAAATACTGCGTCGACGGTTCCAGCGGGAGGGGAACCGGTGGCTGCGGTTACCGCGTGCGACGGCTGGCCTGCGCCCAGGACGCTTTGCCGGCGGCGGTCATAATTTAAGTCATAATTTAAATCCCTTTCTAGCTCTTCCCGGCTGGAAGCGCGGCGTGGGGCAGCGGCCGGCAGCAGGGGCACCCAGGGGACGCGTCCCCGGCCAGCCCCGCTGCCAGGCTGGCCCCCGCGGGGACCGCATTTCTCGGCGCTTCCCTTGCAGGTGAGGAAGCACGGGGCCAAGCTCCTGGCCTCCATGGTCAACGGCATGGATGACAAAGACGACCCCCACAACCTGGTTGCCCTGGAGGCCATGTCCAGCCTCTCCAAGCTCCTGGATCACCTGGAGGAAAGGGACATCCAGTCCATGCTCCTCCACATCGCCATCAGGATCCGACCCTTCTTCGACAGCGTAAGGCCCTGCGCCAGGGAGGCCGAGCTCCTGCTTTTGCCGACGTCTCTGAACCGGCTCGTTTGGCGAGCCGGAACTTAATTAACGGAGGGGAGGTGCGGGGGGAAGAGCAGGAATTTACTGGGATGCCACGGGGGCACGTCCCGGGGCTGGGGGCGGGAGGTCGGGCTGCAGAGGGACGCACGGTGCGGTGGGAAAGGGGAGGTGCCCGTTGGCGTTAGTCCGCTTGGACCTCGACTCCGACGGGCGTTAGCAGGAAGGTCTGGGTGCGGGGCTGGGTTACGTGGGTGCCCCGGGGTGGGAAGGGACCTTAACCCCTGCCATGGCCAGGGACACCTCCCGCTAGCCCAAGTCCCTCTGTGGGCGTCTGCTCCGAGGGGGGAGTGTGTGTGTGTGTGGGGGGGGGGTCCTCGTTGCCTTTAGCACACTCTGTTCATCCCCAAAACCCCTCCGCCGTCGCCGCGGGGATTCTGGATGCTCCTCCTGCTCGGCTTCCGGCTCCCTGGGCTCCGGTCTCCTCCACTGCTCCTGCACGGAGCTGCCACGGTCCCACCGGGAGCATCCTGCCAGGATTATCCCTCCCTGCTCCGGCTTTTGGGGGTCAGGGGGGGTGTGTGTGTGTGTCTCGTCTTCTCCTCTGCTCCCTCTGGCCTGAGCAGAACTGCGGCTCCCTCCCCGGCTGTGGGCGACTTCTTCTGCCCTTTGGAAGAGCCGGAGGGTGCAGGATGGAGACACCCCCCGCCCCGGCCCCCGTCCCCGAGCTCGGTCCCCAGCGGCTCCCGGCTGCTCCCTGCCAGCTGGTGGGGACTCGGGGCCAGTGGGAGCAAACGGGGGCGATGGTGGCCGAAATTTGGGATGAAGAAGTGGGGGGAGGCTGTGGTTTTGTGGAGTCATTAGACGACACCGAGCCGTGGCGGGGGGGTGACGCGGCTGGGGGGACGGGATGTCACCCAGAGGGACCCGGCACAGGCTGGAGAGGTGGCCCCGCATGAACCTCCTGGGCTCCAACCGGGCCAAGTGCAGGGTCCTGCCCCGGGGTGGGGGCAGCCCCCGGTGCCAGAGAGAAGGGCTTGGGGGGGCTGGAGAGGCGGGGGGGAAACGCTGCCCATGGGCCGGCACCGTGCGCTGGCAGCACAGAAAGTCTCCAGAGAGACCTTGGAGCCCCTTCCAGGCCCTCAAGGGGCTCCGGGAAAGCTGGGGAGGGATTCTGGAGCAGGGAGGGGAGCCCCGGGACGAGGGGGAAGGGTTTTAAACCAAAAGAGGGGAAATTGAGATTAAAAATAAGGCAGAAATTCTCCATGATGAAGCTGGTGAGCCCCTGGCCCAGGTTGCCCGGAGAAGCTGTGGCTGCCCCATCCCTGGAGGGGTTCAAGGCCAGGTTGGACGGGGCTTTGGGCAACCTGGGCTAGTTGAAGATGTCCCTGCCCAGGGCAGGGGGTGGCACTGGGTGGCCTTTAAAGGTCCCTTCCCACCCCAAACCATTCCATGATTAGGTGGGAGTGAGCCTGACCCAACTCACACCAAGGTGGGAGTGAGCCTGACCCAACACAGCCTGACCTCAGCCCCTGGAGGGGGTCGGGGTGGGGGGGGTTTGGTATTTCCTGGTGAAGGATCATCTAAAATGGGTTTCACAAAGAAACCAAGCGGAAAAAAAAAAAAAAGAGGCGCGTTCCTGCAGCTGGGGGTCTGGGGACAGCCTGGGAAGGCGCCGAGGGTCGGGGACAGCCGGCGGCGTGTCCTTGCTCCTCCGCTGCCCCTCCGGCCCGAGATGTGAGGTGGTGGGCGGTGGGACCGGCCCTTCCAGCGCGTCCCCCGAGGTGGGAGATGCCCCAGGGTAGGTGGGATCCCTCTGAGCCCTCCTCGTCCCCTCTGCCCGCAGGAGCAGCCGGACCTCCGCCGGTCCTCCATCGTCCTCTTTGGCAACCTCACCAAGTTCAGCCAAGGCAACTGCGAAGTCTTCTTCGAGCAGATCCTCAACGGGCTGGTGACGCTGCTGCTGCACCTCCAGGACCCGAAGCCGGAGGTGGTCAAAGTGAGTGCCCCGCCGTCCGTGCTGCCTCCTCGGCCTCGGCCTTGGGGTCCCGCGCGGCGCTGAGCTCCCCGGCCTCCCCCTGTCTCTGCCCCCAGGCCTGCAAGTTTGCTCTGCGCATGTGTGGCCCCAACATGGGCTGCGATGGCCTCTGCGACATGTTCCTCAACCACCTGCGGGAGGACAGGAGCCTGCACTACGGGGAGTTCATGAACAACGTCTGCAAACACCTGGTGAGGGGCTACCGGAGCCGGCAACGCCGGTGCTGGTGCTGCCCGTGGGGCTCGCGGCAGCCCGGTGGGATTTGTGTGGGGACGGTTGGTCCGGAAGGTCCTTTGGGTGATAGAATCATGGAACGGTTTGGGTGGGAAGGGACCTTAAAGGCCACTGAGTCCCACCCCCCACCCTGGGCAGGGACATCTTCAACTAGACCTGCTTGCCCAAAGCCCCGTCCAACCTGGCCTTGAACCCCTCCAGGGATGGGGCAGCCACAGCTTCTCGGGGCAACCTGGGCCAGGGACTCACCAGCTTCATCGTGGAGAATTTCTGCCTTATTTTTAATCTCAGTCTCCCCTCTTTTGGTTTAAAACCGTCGGCTCTCATCCCGTGGCTCCCCTCCCTGCTCCAGAGTCCCTCCCCAGCTTTCCCGGAGCCCCTTGAGGGTCTGGAAGGGGCTGGAAGGTCTCCGCGGAGCCTTCTCTTCTCCAGGCTGAACCCCCCCAGCTCTCTCAGCCTGTCCTCCCAGCAGAGGGGCTCCAGCCCTCCCGGCATCTCCGGGGCCTCCTCCGGCCCCCGCTCCGACACCTCCGTGTCTCTCCTGTGCTGAGGGCTCCAGAGCCCAACACAGGGTCCGTCCCCTGCGCCCATACAGGGCAAGTCCCCCCACCACCCCCCAACCCCAGGTGGGTTCCTGGGGTGACCACCTCAGGAGCTCCCCAAGGAGTTCCCCAAGGAGCTCCGGGCTTCCAGGAGGTGGTGCCAGCGCCGCAGGCAGCCTGTCCCATCTCCTGCGTGACTTCCTCGGCGGCTCGCTCGCTCTCCTAGATGCAGAGCTACCCAGAGATGCTGAACCGCCTGATCTTGACCAACCTCTTCTACTTCAAGAGCAACTGGGTGGACATCCGAGCAGCGGCGCCCATGTTCATCGGTAAGCCGGCCCCTGCTCCCTTCCCGGCTCCTCCGCCTTCGCGTGGGGTCTTCTCTCCAGAAGGGCGGGTGGCCTTGTCGTCCTGGGTGTGCTTTTTGGTCGCCCCTCTGCCGGGATGGCGCTGGGACGGGCAGGGCCGCCGGCAACGCCAGGTCATCTGGCGGCTCCGTGTCCTGCGCGGAGGAGCGCAGGAGGAGCGCAGGAGGACACCCCCCTGCGCCTCGCTGCGCCCGGACCTGGGGACGGACACAGGCGCGATGTCCCCAGGTGGTGCCAGCACCCCGGGAACGTCTCTCCGGCCGCTTGCCGCTAACGCTGGCTGGGTGCGGGACGTCTGCGGTGCAGCCTGGGCCGGTGGAAGGTGGCCCTGCCCGGGGCAGGGGGGTCGGACTCCATGATCTTCGAGGTCCCTTCCCACCCAAACCAGTCTTTGGTTCTGGGCTTTAGGACAAGTCACCGGAGCTGCTGGCGGCAGAAACGCTGGCGGGCGTCACCCTGGGGCGCACGTCGGGGCGTTGGGCGTCCAACAGCCATGGTGGTCCTCGCCCGAGCGGCTGTTGCGGGGTCGGTGCAGGGACAAGTGACCTGGCGGAGGGACGAGTGCCCCCGGTGCCGCGCCACCGTTCCCCGTCTCCTCGGGTGCGGGGCTCCTCGGCGGGTTCCAGACCGAGAATTCCTGACTCCGGAATTTTCTTCTTCAGGCTTCCTCGTGCTGCACGTGGACGAAGACCAGTGCCAACAAGTGGACCTGGACCAGCTCATTTCGGGTGAGCGCCGGTGGCCGTCGCCGCTGGGGAAGGCGGGGGGGGACTCGCCTCTTGCCCCGTGGGACGGGGCTCCCCCGGCGCTGCCGTGCCCGAGGCTCCTGTTGGGGACAACCTCCCCCGGGGGTGGCTTTAGGCCATCGCGGGGGGGACGAGGCCGCGACGGGATGAGGCTGCGACGACGGGATCCTGCTCCCTCCCGGCGCAGCCGGTGCGGCGAGATCCATCCTTGCCCTAAGGCAGCCGCTGGGGTGAGAGAAGCCGGGGCCGGGGGTGGCGGGGAGGGGGACGGGACACAGGGAATGTCCCCAACCTCCTGGCCAGCCCGGGAAGCCAGAGCTGTGGCCAGGACGAGCCCGGTCGCCGCGGGCAGCTGACAGGGGGGAAGCCAAGGTGCCGCGAGGGCAACGAGCCCATCGGCAGCGTGGGGATGCTGCCGCGGCCGGAGCTCTCCCGGGAGCGGGGCTCTGCCGGTGGGTGCCAAGAGGACACCCCCCACCCCCCCCCCCCACCTCCCCGAGCCCTGCGGCCGGGCTGCACCGAAACCACCCCCCCCGCTCCCCCCCCCGGCCCCGTCGTGGGGGGCCGCGGGGGCATTTGCGGTGGCTCAGCGTAGAGCAGGAGGGGACTCGCAGGGCCGGTTCGTAACGCGTTCGCCGTTAAAAGGCAGAGTTAAAGGCTCGTTACGAAGGGGCTAATAAAAAGTCGGCTTGAAGCTGGTGGCATTTTGGAGCGGGGTTAAGTAATTTTCCTGGATTTCAGGGATTTTTTCCCTGTCACCGGTGACCTCATAGTATAGAGTAATGCATGGAAACTTTTGGGTTGTTCCAAGGGAGCTTAAAAAACACTAAAAAAGGAAAAACTATCTTTCCGTTGGCTCCCTGAGCCCTTCCAGAAGAAAAGAGGCCTGTCTGTTTGAAACAAGTGAAAGATAATCCGCCCGCGTGTGAGTAATCGCTGGAGCGAGCAGGCCGGGATTGGGTTGCGCGAGCTTCCCGTGTTGAGTGGCTCGGGGATCCGGGGGGGGGGGGGGGATCCGGGGGGTTCCGGGGGTGGGGGGGGGAAGACGACGACAGGGTTTTACGACGTCGCAGCCTTCCCCGGGACACCCCGACGAGGCACCGGGGATGCTGCGCGCGGGGGGATAGAAATCAGGGGATAACCGGGCTCGCCGCGGGAGCCGGGATGGCGGCGGTGGGGAGGGGGAAGCGGGGGGGGGGGGGGGAGGCGAGGGCTCTCCTGCGCCGGGTAAACAAGCTACTGGAAAAATATTAGGATATTTTTTTTACTGCTAGGAAAAACTACCTGGATTGTTTTCTTACTACCGGGAGCCGTTCCAGGCATTAGGAAATCGCGCTGATAGGGGAGGCTTGGCCCGGCCGGCGTCTGCGCGGCCCCGCCGGGGGGGGGCCTCCGCTCCCCCCCCCCCCCACACACACACCTTCTTGACCCCGGACCCCCACGCTGGGGCCCTTTCCCTCCCCGACCCCCAGCTTCAGCCCCGGTGCCCCAGGGACCCCTCGGTCCCAGCCCCCCCGCAGCCGCGGTGGCGTCGTGGCATCGGTGCCGTGGCGGGGTGGGGGGGTCCGGGGTTTGGCGGGGGGAGCAAAAAGGGGCGAGGGCTGTTCTCCCCTGGGTGTTTGATGGGGCTGGAGCAATGGTGTGGGGGGGGGGGGGGGGGGGACGCTGGCGGAGGGGCCCGGCGTCCCTGGAGCGGAGTTTCTCCTTCTTTATGGGACGGAGCGAAGCCAGGACGCGGCTCGGCCGCGGGCACGGTCCCAGCCTGGGACAAGGAGGACGGGGGGGTGGGGGGGTGCGGGTGGCCACGGTCCCGCAGCCCCCCCCCCGCAACCCACCGCCCCCCCCCCGCCCCCCCCGCCAACACGTCTGTGCTCTGCTCCTTCCAGCTCTGAACCTGCTGCTGAAGGACCCCGTCCCCTCCGTCCGTGTGAAGGTGGCGGAGACGCTGGGCCGCCTCGTCAGGATCCTGTGAGCCCCGCGACAAGCCCGGCTCCACCGCAGCAATAGTCGGGTCGGTTCCCCGGCCACGAGGAGCCCCGCGGCCACGGCCACGTCTTCCTGCATCCAGCATTCCCCCTCTACCGCCACCACCACCGCCACCACCACCGCCGCCGCCGCGGCGGCACCATCGTCTTCCTCGGCTCGCGGGAGCCTGCCCAGCATCTCCGCCATCCCTCCCATCCAGCGCCGGCTCGGCCCGGCCGTGGCACGGCGGTGGCCGGGGGCCACGGTGGGCACAGGGTCCCTCTCGGCGGGCTGCCGCGCGGGGGCCCGGTTGACTTATGGGGTGAAGGTCCCGGGCAAGGGGCCTCGGTGGCCCGGAGCCGCGAGCAGGCAACACCCCCGGGCTCTCCGTCCGCATGGATCCCGCTCAGCGGGGAGCAGGACGCAGCCTGAGCTCCCCCCCTCCATGCCCCTCGTCCCACTCTGCTGCTCCCCGATGGTGAAGGTGGCGGGGGGGGGTCCTGTCCCCCCCCCCCTCCCCCCGGCTCCGGGGCCCTACTCGATGAATGTGACCGTCCTCTCGACACACGTGTACATAAACGTATTTTTAAATAAAGCTCTTTGCTCCACGCGACTTGTGGTGGGGTGAAAGCTACGGGGGGGGGCGGGGGGGGGGGGGGAGGGCAGCAGAGCCCCCGGTTTGAGCCGGGTTGCAGCGGGGGGAGGCGGCGGGGAGGGAGCAGCAGGGTGGAAACTGCCCCCCCCCGGCTGCGATGGGATCCCCTTCGGAGGAAGGTGCCGGGTCTCTTCTGCCCACCTTGCCAAAGGGGAAGCCCAGCTCCGGCCCCGGCTCGACCCGTGGAGTCACGGAGTCATGGAATGGGTTGGGTGGGAAGGGACTGTCAAAAGCCACTCGGTGCCACCCCCTGCCCTGGGCAGGGACATCTTCAACTAGACCTGGTTGCCCAAAGCCCCGTCCAACCTGGCCTTGAACCCCTCCAGGGATGGGGCAGCCACAGCTTCTCGGGGCAACCTGGGCCGGGGCTCACCAGCTTCATCGTGGAGAATTTCTGCCTTATTTTTAATCTCAATCTCCCCTCTTTTGGTTTAAAACCCTTCCCCCTCGTCCCGTGGCTCCCCTCCCTGCTCCAGAGTCCCTCCCCAGCTTTCCCGGAGCCCCTTGAGGGCCTGGAAGGAAGGTCTCCCCTGACTCCAAGGTGGTATAGGGCAGCTGGGGCCGGACCGGTGCCTCTGTGGGTGTTTCCTGCGCAAGCAGAGGCAGCCGAGGGAGGGGTGGGGGGGTGGCAGCGGCCCCACAGCATCCCCCGGCACCATCCTCCCGGCAGTGCCCCTCCTCAGCACTCAGCAGTGACACCTGGACCTTGCGTCCAGCGGGGCTCGGGTGTCAGTAGGGTTCAGAGTGAACAAGAAGAGCTGCTGTTCGAGGCAGGAGCGATCCGTGCCCGGCACTGGCGGGGGTGGGGTGGGGGGGGGTGTTGGGGGGCAGTGGAGAGGCTGCGTGGGGGGTCTGTGGCAGGAGGCGTCCCGCGAGCTCTTGGCCCTGGCACGGTGCAGCCGGTGCCCGTGGGCTCCATCGCTCCCTCAGCTGCTTCTGCACCACGGGGGGCCGGGGGGGGGGGGCAGGCGGCTGCTGGGCCATTCCCATGGGACAGCCCCAGGAGGGGCAGGGAATCGGGCTACAGCAGGGTTGGGGCCATGCCAGACCCCCCCCCCCAGCCTCAGGGGACAAGTGGGGGACACCCCATCGCCCTCCACCCCCCCCCCCCCCGCCCCCCCTCCTTCGACTCGTGAAGCAGAAGCCCTGGGTGTGCTCTTCGCCAGCCCTGGCCCATGGCCCCACTCCGGGCCAAGCCCAGGCGAGGCGGGTCCCCGCAGCGGGGGGGGTCCCGTGGGGTGCTGTGTCCCAGCACCCCCCCAGCCACGTGGGTGCGTGGCTCAGGGAAGCTCCCGGCTGGATCCCTCCAGGGAAGGGCCAGTTCCCGTGGCCGCTGTGGCCCACGGCCGGCGCTGAGCTTGTGCGTGGGGTGCCGAGGGCAGCACGTGGGGCTCCTCCGCGGGGGCCGTGGCCAGGGGTGACCCCAGGGACTATGTGGGGGGGTGGGTGATGCCCGGGGGGGTTAGAGGGGTGCTGGGGGTGGGGGCCGAATGCATTTTGGGCACGGCTGGGGCTGGCCGCTCGCCGTGTCCCTGCACCGGGGGCGCATGGGGCCGGCTGTGGGGCAGCGGCTGTTGGGGTTCCCCTTGGCGGGTGCGTGTCCCCAACCCGGGTGCGTGTCCCCAGCCCGGGGCTGGGACCTGCTGCAGCCCAGGAGCCACCGTGTCCCCGGGGCTGGCGCGTGGTGGGGGCAGCCTGGCGGGGTGAGGGGGGAGCCTTCCTTCCCCCCCAGCCTGGGGCACTCCGGCGAGGGAGGGCTGGCGACGCGCAGCCCAGCTCCAGCTCGGCAGGACGCAGCCGCCGTGGTGGGGGGGCGGCTTCCCCACGGGGACGGGACAAGACGATGCCAATGTCACCGTGCGGGAGCAGCTCTCGCGGCCGGGGCCGTGGTGAGCTCCGGGGCCAGGCAGTGACGGCCAACACCGAAAAGCTGCGGGCAAGAAGGGCAGCCGTGGGGCACCGCGCTGGGCCGGGGGAGGCAGCGGCACCGCGTGGGTTTTGGCAGGGCGGGGGGGGATCCGCGCGTCCCCACAGCCCCCATCCAGCCCGGGCCGAGCCGACAACGCAGGACAAAGCGGCGCAGGATTGTACCCAAAAGAGTTTAATGAGCAAGGCCCCAGGAGTCCGTGTGCGGGAGCGACGGTCCCGGCAGGGCGCGGTGGTGCCGGCGCTGTCCCGTCACCCGCAGGGTGTTGGCGTCGGCGTCGGGCTCCGGGGGGGGGGGGGGGCCGCGCTGGAGCTGGGGGGCAGCTACGCGTAGAGGCGGACGGTGCCGTCGGCGCCGGAGGAGAAGACCCAGGGTTGGGTGGGGTGGAAGAGGACGTCGAGGACGCCCAGGTCCAAGGTTATCGCGTGGCCCTTCAGCACCTTCACGGGCACCAGCAGCGGGTTCTGCAGCAGGTCGCTGCGGTGGGAGAGACGGGTCAGCGCGGGGCTTCGGCTCCCGCCACGGGGTACCCCCAGCGTCACCCCCCAAGTGTTGCACCCCCCCCCACCACCGCCACCACCACCCAAGGCGCAGGCGGCACCGCAGCCCCTCCAGGGCTCTGCCGGGGGGGAGAGGGGACCCGACACCCAACATCCCCCCGCTACCTACTTGTAGACCATGCCGTGGCAAACGATGACGGTCCCGTCGTCGGAGCCCGAGGCGAAGAGCGGGTAGTGCTTGTGGAAGGCCACGCTGCGCAGCGCTTTCTTGTGGTGCCTGCAAAGATGGTTGGCGGGGGGGGGCCGCGTCAGGGCAAGGTTGTGGGCGGGGGGGGACACGACGGACGGGACGCTTTGCCCTCGTCCCAACCCTTGGGGACAACGCGCCTGGCTCCGCGCACGGCCGTCGAGCTCGGCCGCGAATGGCCGTGCGTATGGGAGGGGAGGGGACCATCCTGCCGCCAGGTCCCGGGAGAGGGAAAAGCTCCGGGAAGAGGCCCCGTGGGGTTTTTTTGGGGGGGGAGGAAAGCGGGGGGGGGGCTGTGGGCAGGTTAATGGGGGCTGACCGTGGCCCCGGGGCTCACCGCAGCAGCTGGTAGGGTCTGGTGGAGAGGTCCAGGTCGAACCAGGCCAGTTTGCTGTCGTAGCTGCCGCAGATGATGTTGTCGCCTGGGAGAGGGAAGAAGGTACTAACGGGGTCGCCAGCGAACCCCCGGCGTCCTGCCTGCACCCAGAGCCCTGCCTGCACCGAGCCCTGCCTGCACCCAGAGCCCTGCCTGCACCCAGAGTCCTGCCTGCAGCAAGTCCTGCCAGCACCCAGAGCCCTGCCTGCACCGAGCCCTGCCTGCACCGAGTCCTGCCTGCACCCAGAGCCCTGCCTGCACCGAGCCCTGCCTGCACCCAGAGTCCTGCCTGCACTGAGCCCTGCCTGCACCGAGACCTGCCTGCACCCAGAGCCCTGCCTGCACCAAGCCCTGACAGCACCCAGAGTCCTGCCTGCACCGAGCCCTGCCTGCACCCAGAGTCCTGCCTGCACTGAGCCCTGCCTGCACCGAGACCTGCCTGCACCCAGAGCCCTGCCTGCACCAAGTCCTGACAGCACCCAGAGTCCTGCCTGCACCCAGAACCCTGCCTGCACCGAGCCCTGCCTGCACCCAGAGTCCTGCCTGCACCGAGCCCTGCCTGCAACCAGAGTCCTGCCTGCACCCAGAGCCCTGCCTGCACCAAGCCCTGACAGCACCCAGAGTCCTGCCTGCACCCAGAACCCTGCCTGCACCGAGCCCTGCCTGCACCCAGAGTCCTGCCTGCACCGAGCCCTGCCAGCACCCAGAGCCCTGCCAGCACCCAGAGCCCTGCCTGCACCGAGCCCTGCCAGCACCCAGAGCCCTGCCAGCACCCAGACTCCTGCCTGCACCGAGCCCTGCCTGCACCCAGAGCCCTGCCTGCACCCAGACTCCTGCCTGCACCGAGTCCTGCCTGCACCAAGTCCTGCCAGCACCCAGAGCCCTGCCAGCACCCAGAGCGCTGCCTGCACCGAGTCCTGCCTGAACGAGTCCTGCCTGCACCCAGAGCCCTGCCTGCACTCAGAGTCCTGCCTGCACCGAGTCCTGCCTACACCCAGAGTCCTGCCAGCACCGAGCCCTGCCTGCACCAAGTCCTGCCTGCACCCAGAGCCCTGCCTGCACCCAGAGTCCTGCCTGCACTGAGCCCTGCCTGCACCGAGTCCTGCCTGCACCGAGCCCTGCCTGTACCCAGAGTCCTGCCTGCACCGAGCCCTGCCTGCACCCAGAGCCCTGCCTGCACCAAGTCCTGCCTGCACCCAGAGCCCTGCCTGCACCCAGACTCCTGCCTGCACCGAGTCCTGCCAGCACCCAGAGCCCTGCCTGCACCCAGAGCCCTGCCTGCACCAAGTCCTGCCTGTACCGAGCGCTGCCTGCACCCAGAGCCCTGCCTGCACCCAAAGCTCTGCCAGCACCCAGAGCCCTGCCTGCAGCAAGTCCTGCCTGCACCCAGAGCCCTGCCTGCACCCAGAGTCCTGCAAGCACCCAGAGTCCTGCCTGCACCCAGAGCCCTGCCTGCACTCAGAGCCCTGCCAGCACCCAGAGTCCTGCCAGCACCAAGCCCTGCCTGCACCCAGAGGCCTGCCTGCACCGAGTCCTGCCAGCACCCAGAGCCCTGCCTGCACCCAGAGTCCTGCCTGCACCGAGCCCTGCCTGCACCCAGAGCCCTGCCTGCACCGAGTCCTGCCTGCACCAAGTCCTGCCAGCACCCAGCGCCCTGCCTGCACCCAGAGCCCTGCCAGCACCCAGAGTGCTGCCTGCACCGAGTCCTGCCTGAACGAGTCCTGCCAGCACCCAGAGCCCTGCCTGCACTCAGAGTCCTGCCTGCACCGAGTCCTGCCTACACCCAGAGTCCTGCCAGCACCGAGCCCTGCCTGCACCAAGTCCTGCCTGCACCCAGAGCCCTGACCGCACCCAGAGCCCTGCCTGCACACAAAGCCCTGCCAGCACCAACTCCTGCCTGCACCCAGAGCCCTGCCTGCACCGAGCCCTGCCAGCACCGAGCCCTGCCTGCACCCAGAGCCCTGCCTGCACCAAGCCCTGCCAGCACCCAGAGCCCTGCCTGCACCCAGAGCCCTCCCTGCACCAAGCCCTGCCAGCACCCAGAGTCCTGCCTGCACCCAGAACCCTGCCTGCACCGAGCCCTGCCTGCACCCAGAGTCCTGCCTGCACCGAGCCCTGCCTGCACCCAGAGCCCTGCCAGCACCCAGAGTCCTGCCTGCACACAAAGCCCTGCCAGCACCCAGAGTCCTGCCTGCACCGAGTCCTGCCTACACCCAGAGTCCTGCCAGCACCCAGAGCCCTGCCTGCACCCAGAGCCCTGCCTGCACCAAGTCCTGCCAGCACCCAGAGCCCTGCCTGCACCCAGAGCCCTGCCTGCACCGAGCCCTGCCTGCACCCAGAGCCCTGCCAGCACCCAGAGCCCTGCCAGCACCGAGCCCTGCCTGCACCCAGAGCCCTGCCTGCACCCAGAGTCCTGCCTGCACCGAGTCCTGCCTACACCCAGAGTCCTGCCAGCACCGAGCCCTGCCTGCACCCAGAGCCCTGCCTGCACCAAGTCCTGCCTGCACCCAGAGCCCTGCCTGCACCAAGCCCTGCCTGCACCCAGAGCCCTGCCTGCACCGAGTCCTGCCTGCACCCAGAGCCCTGCCAGCACCCAGAGCCCTGTCAGCACCGAGCCCTGCCTGCACCCAGAGCCCTGCCAGCACCCAGAGCCCTGTCAGCACCGAGCCCTGCCTGCACCCAGAGCCCTGCCTGCACCGAGCCCTGCCTGCACCCAGAGTCCTGCCTGCACCCAGAGCCCTGCCTGCACCGAGCCCTGCCTGCACCCAGAGATCTGCCTGCACCCAGAGTCCTGCCTGCACCGAGCCCTGCCTGCACCCAGAGCCCTGCCTGCACCGAGACCTGCCTGCACCCAGAGTCCTGCCTGCACCCAGAGCCCTGCCTGCACTGAGCCCTGCCTGCACCCAGACCCCTGCCTGCACCCAGAGCCCTGCCTGCACCGAGTCCTGCCTGCACCCAGAGCCCTGCCTGCACCCCAGGCAGCCCGTTCTGAGCGGGCCGCTCCGTACCGGCTCACAAGTCCCGGCGGCTCCTCGGGGAGCACAGAGGCCGCGTACCTCCAGGGTGGATGGCCATGCTGGACACCCACTTGCAGTTGGTCATCAGCTTCTTGGTGAGCTCCTGCTTGAGGAGGTTGTAGACACGGACGTAGCGCTGGGTGGCCACGAAGAAGTAGGGCCGGATGGGGTGGAAGAGCACGCACTGCACCAGCCCCTTGCTCTTGCGGAAGGGGTTCTGGCTCCAGCGCTTGCTGGTCTGGTGAATCAGCACCTGCATGTTGCTGTTGTCGGACACGACGCTGGCGAAGTAGTCGCCTTTGCCATGCCAGGTCACCTGCTTCACGGCCTGCGGAGAGCGGGGAAGCGGCGGGGGGACAGCCAGCCGTCAGAGCCATCAGCCTTCCCGGGACGTCACCCACCGCCCCAGGGGGGACACCCCACCGGCTCCCCGTGGGGGTGTCCCCGGTCCCCACCTTGCTGTGCTGGACCACCAGCCGGACGCCTTTGCTGTGTTCCTCCACGGTGGCCGTCGCCCACTGCACGGGCTGGACCCGCTCCTCCTCCGGCGCCACGTAGGACTCCAGCAGCTGGTCGGTGGCCCCGTAGAGCAGCTTGTCCCCAAGGCAGGGGTTCACCAGCAGCACCGACTGCTCCCTGAAGCACAGGACGAGTGCCCGGGTCAGGGCACCACCAAGGAAACCCTTCTGCAAGCCCTGCACCCCCAGGCGATGGCCCCGCACGGGGCCAGGGCCATGGGGAGGGATGTGCGGGATGCCACGAGTCCCCCTTCCGTGAGCCGGCAAAAAGAGGGAGAACACGGGGGAGCTCTGTCATCACCCAGGTGACCCAGGGAGGATGGCGGGGACCGACTGGTTCCTCCAGAGCAGGAGGAATGAAGGACGAGGGCCGCCACAAGGAGAATGAGGGCCACCAAACGAAGCGAGGGGCAGGGTCACAGCGAGCAGAGGTGGCTTTGCGCACCACAGCGTGGCCATCCTCGCTGCCGGGGGCGCCACGGGTTTACAGGTGCTCCTTGGGGAGGCCGGACGGGCTTTGGGAGAGGAAATCCAGCTCGCGGAGCTGCCGGCTGGAGGATGGAGAGGGCCACGTCGGGAAAACTCACACGCAGACGGCCACCAGGCAGATGGTGGGGTTGGGGTTCCAGGCCACGCTCTTCACCACGCCGCCCACGGGCAGGGTCTTCATGCAGCGAGCCGTGCAGACCTCCCAGAACCGCACCGTGCAGTCATCCGAGCCTGCGGGACGGGGGCAAGGTGAGGCAGGGCCGGGGGACAGGGACGCTGCGCCGGGTGCTGCCACGGCTCGGCTCAGCAGCACGGGGCTCCAGGTCACGTCCCCAAGCCGGAGGGGAGAGCAGCCCCGTGGCCCCGTCCCTGCTCGCAGCCTCTGGGGACGAGCGCCGGGAGCAGCGAGAGGGACGCAGCCCGCGATTCCCCAACAGCTTCTCCGCGCGACACCAGCTCCAGCACCACGAAGGCGAGACGTGACCGGGGACCGCTGCCCAGAGAACAGGCCCCCACCCCGCTCCCTCCAGCGCCGCGTCCCTGCTCCCGTTCCCCGGCTGCCGGCGCAGCTGCCGTGCTGGCAGCGGGCCCGGTTTGGCTCTCAGCACGGCACGGCACGGCACGGCACAGCGCTCTCGAGCCACGAGATGCCAGCAGGCAGCTCCCCGGGGCAGGCTTTTCCGCGGGCAGGCACGGCGGGAGCAGGTAGCCGGTGGCGCGCGCGCACGCGCGCGTGTGTCCCCCCGCAGGTCCGGGTTATTTTTAACGCCTGATCTCAGCCACTTTCCCAGCCCGGGGCCAGGAATTCCACGTTGTGCAACCGACCGACACTGCGGCCACCGGGAGCTGGCAGCCTGGAAACTCCAGCGCTATAAAAAGCACATGTGCCTTTGTGGGCTGTTAAACTGCCATCTGCTCTCCATCTCCAGCCTCCGGCCGGCCGCGCGGGGCTCCGCGTTTACTCCTCCAGCCTCACTTTCTCCACTGCGGAGCGGGAGGGACGCAGGCTCCTTGGGTGGGGTCCCGAGAGCGGCTGGAAAAACCCACGGAGCCTTCTGGAGGCAACGCGCCTTCCCGCAGGAAGGCGTCGGGGGGCGGAGGCGAGGGGGGACACATACACACACAAACGCCGCAGGGACTCCCAGGGATGCTCCCAGCCTCCGGCCAAGGCTTCCCCAACAGCCGCGCGCTGCCGGAGGGGGCTGGCAGGCTCCTCGGCACCCGGCAGCACACGGGAGCCCCGGCTCTCACACGGGCCCGGCTGCACCAAGCCCCACACCGGCGTGGGGTGACACCGGGACCGGCTCCAGCGCCGGGGCCAGGCCGGCAGTGCCCAGGGTGTCCGGGATGCCCAGGCCGGCAGGGCAAGGAGGGGGGTGGATTCTGCCCCTCTGCTCCGCTCGGGGGAGACCCCCCTGCAGTGCTGCCTCCAGCCCCGGGGACATCGGGAGGACACGGAGGTGTCGGAGCGGGGGCCAGAGGAGGCCCCGGAGATGCCGGGAGGGCTGGAGCCCCTCTGCTGGGAGGACAGGCTGAGAGAGCTGGGGGGGTTCAGCCTGGAGAAGAGAAGGCTCCGCGGAGACCTTCCAGCCCCTTCCAGGCCCTCAAGGGGCTCCGGGAAAGCTGGGGAGGGACTCTGGAGCAGGGAGGGGAGCCCCGGGACGAGGGGGAAGGGTTTTAAACCAAAAGAGGGGAGATTGAGATTAAAAATAAGGCAGAAATTCTCCATGATGAAGCTGGTGAGCCCCTGGCCCAGGTTGGCCGGAGAAGCTGTGGCTGCCCCATCCCTGGAGGGGTTCAAGGCCAGGTTGGCCGGGGCTTTGGGCAACCAGGTCTGGTTGAAGATGTCCCTGCCCAGGGCAGGGGGTGGCACTGGGTGGCCTTTGACGGTCCCTTCCCACCCAAACCATTCGGTGATTTGACGATTCCATGTCTGGGGAGCGAATCCTTACCTGACACCAGCCACTGCCCGCTGGGAGAGACGCTGAGACAACGCACCAGGCTGGTGTGACCACGATAGACCTGGGGAGGGAGACGGGAGGTGGGCGAGGGCCCCACGCAGCCCAGAGGCTCCTCTGTGGGGACCTCCCCCCACCTCCCCGGGGACAGGAGAGGGGACCTGGGGTCATTTGTGCCTAGAGGAAAGCAGAGGAAAGCGGACCCCACTGGGTGACCAGACCTGGAGCCCGGCTCTTTTCCTGGGGCAGGTCCCTGGCTCTGCCCATCCGCAATGGAGCTGATCCCAGTCCTGGATCAGGCAGGACCCTGCTGCTGCCTGGCTCTGCCCGACACGGGTGGGCTTCAGGGCAAGTCCTCTCCCTCCGGGGCGAGCAGGCTGTGCCCAGAACAGCCGGTACGGGTGCGTGGGGACACCAGGTCTCACCAGGACCTGCTTGGACACCACCCCCGCCCCGGCTCCGCGCATCCACTCACCAGGGCCTGGGTGGTGGGGAAGGGCTGTAGGTCCCGCGGCTTCGGCAGCTTGGGGATCAGGTCCTCGGGGTCCACGTTGACCTGTGAAAAGCAGGCGGTGAGACACAGCCAGGGTGTACCTCATCCCTCCGTCGTCATCCCGCCCCAGCAGCGGTGCTGGTGTCCTCCGTGCCCCGGGGCAGGCTCCGGCTGGAAAGCCCAGGCTCGGGGCTCTGAGCTGGGACGGGGGGGGACAGAATCACAGGACAGCGTTTGTGTAGGCATGGGCATGGCCCCCTTCCAGCTCAGGAGCTCTGCGGCGCTGCGGGACTGGCATTGGGGGCAGGTGAGGGGCGAGAGCAAGGGTTTAGGAAAGGCAGGTCCTGCCTGACGAACGTGATCTTCTTCTATGACAAGATGACCCGATTATTGGATGAAGGAATGGCTGTGGACGTTGTCTACCTAGACTTTCGAAAAGCATTTGACACCGTCCCCCATAGAATTCTCATGGAAAAACTGGCGGCTCATGGCCTGGATGAGCATACGATCTGCTGGATCAAGCACTGGCTGGATGGTCCCAAAGAGCGGTGGTCAACGGAGTTAACTCCAGCTGGTGGCCGGTCACAAGTGGTGTCCCTCAGGGCTCAGTGTTGGGACCATTTCTATTTAACGTCTTTACTGACGACCTTGATAAGGACATAGAGCGTGCCATCAGTAAGTTTGCAGATGACACGAAGCTCAGCGGGAACGTTGATCTGCATGAGGACGGGGAGGCTCTACAGAGAGACTTGGATAGGTTGGACCGATGGGCCAACGCCAACGGTACGAGCTTCAACAAGGCCAAGTGCCGGGTCCTGCACTTGGGCCACAACAACCCCATGGCCGTACAGGCCTGGGGCAGTGTGGCTGGAGAGCTGCCCGGCGGAAAAGGACCTGGGGATTCTAATTGACACGCGGCCGAACGTGAGCCAGCAGTGTGCCCAGGTGGCCAAGAGGGCCAATGGCATCCTGGCTTGTATTAGAAATGGTGTGACCAGCAGAAGCAGGGAGGCGATTGTCCCCCTGTACTCAGCACTGGTGAGGCCACCCCTTGAGTCTTGTGTCCAGTTCTGGGCACCTTGACACGAGAGAGATCTCGAGGTGCTGGAGCGAGGGCAGAGGAGGGCAACGAAGGTGGTGAAGGGCCTGGAGAAGAAATCTGATGAGGAGCGATGGAAGGAGCTGGGACTGTTTAGTGTGAGGAAGAGGAGGCTGAGGGGAGACCTCATCGCTCTCTACAGCTACTTGAAAGGCCGTTGTAGAGAGGTTGGGGCTGGTCTCTTCTCACGGGTCACCAGCGATAGAACACGAGGGAGTGGGTTCAAGCTGCAGCAGGGGAGGTTCAGGCTGGACATGAGGAAGAAATTCTTCCCAGACAGAGTGGTTGGACACGGGAACGGGCTGCCCGGGGAGGTGGTGGAGTCACCATCCCTGAAGGTGTTTAAGAGCCGTTTCCACGTGGTGGTGGGGGATGTGGTGCAGGGGAGAACTCCGTAGAGTGGGGCTGATGGTTGGACTCGATGATCCCAAGGGCCTTTTCCGACCCAAACGATCCTATGATTCTAAGAGGCCTTTAGTGCCCCCGAGCACCACCGTCCCCTGACCAGCTGGGTGGCATCGGGCCATACACAGGAGCGAGCAGAGGCCGGTGTGAAAACGTCCCCGGGCGGCCCGGGGTAGGGGGGGTTGTTGGGGGGTAGGAGAAGCCCTCACCCGCATTTTCCTCTGGCGGGGGCAGAGGTAGAGGTCCAGGCAGCGCTCGAAGCGCTCGTGGATGAAGCGGGAGTAGGCGGGCACCGCTCGCAGGCACCGGTACTGCTGGGGCACGAAGTTCAGCTTCCTCTCGGCCGGCTCCTGCTGCTCCCAGGCCAGTTTCTGCGGGACGGAGGGGACGCGGGTTCAGCGGGGCCGGCAGGAGCCCTGGGTGGCGAGGTGCCTTTTCCACCCCAGCCCCCGGGGCGGAACGTGCCTCCGGGCGCAGCGTGCCGGCACGAACCCCGCGCCAGGACACCCCGCAGCACGCTCAGCCTGGAGGCTGCGCCTCGCCGTCGCAGGGACACCCCGCTCCCCCTTCTCTATTTTTTTATCCGGCGGGGGGGGGGGGGCTGAGGAACCTTCGCTTTCACTTCTCTGGCGAGGTCTCGACCCATCTCGCCACGACGTGGTCTCTAGGGTGCCCCCACCGCCCTCCCCAGCACAGCACAGACCCCCCCCTCGGGTCCTGGTGGCACCTACTGAGCTCCCCCCCACCCCCTCCACCCCGCGTCGTGTGCCCAGCGCTTTCCCCTCTGGCTCCTGGCCACCCACGGCCCCCCCTTTACCTCCTCCTCGCTGAGCAGGTACTCGGGGGGGGGGTTGTAGGACTCCTCGTGCCCAGGCAGCTTCATCTTGGGGGCCGGGACGTGCATCTTGTGGCGGCCCAGGATGGAGTTGGGATCCTCGTGGGCCCAGAGGTCGTAGTAGGTAGGCGTGTCGTCCTTGGGCTTGCGGGGCTTGATCCAGCCCATCTTGATGGCGTGGACTAGCTTGGAGACCTGCGGGGCAAGGAGAGGTCAAGGCCAGGAGCCGTCAGGACTCCGCAGGCTCAGGGAGGAGGTGTGGGACACGAGGATGGAAATGGAAACCGCCGAGAAGAGCTCTGCAGCCCCGGGAGCCCACGGGGGCTGCCCGGGACCGGACTTGACAGGGGTTTACACGTGGACGTGAACTGCGGCAGCAGGACCAGCCATTGGGGGGTGGGTGGCCCACGGTGGGGACAGGAGGGCAGCCGGAGCCACCAGCCTTCAGCGCTGCGGTCTGCGTGGGGGCTCCAGAGGCAGGCGGAGCTCGGCTTCGCGTTCCCCGAGGTGCCATCGGGACCTCTCACCTTCTCCTTCTCAATGAGAGAGGGGATGAAGCTCCGCTTGTCCGCCGGGCGATTCGTCACCGGGTGGATCATGACCTCGTGGGTGAAGAAGTCAACGGCCGGCTGGGGAGACACAGACCCGGGTGGCAACGGCTGCTGGGCTGGCCCTGCCCATCCTGGGGCAAGCCAGAGCTCGGAGGAAGCGCGGAGGCTGTGGCGTCACCCTACCTCGTAGGGATCGAAGTGGACATCACCAAACTGCCCTCTCTGGAGCCGATGCACCAGGTCCACCTGCTCGTCTGTCAGCTTTATGTCTGCACCCGTCATCTTGTCCTGGACCGTTCGCCTGCAGGAGGGTACCGAGGGGGAGAGGGTTAGGGCTGGACTGCAGCGTCCGTCCCCAACGGTGGCACGAGCTACCATGAAGCCCTGGGCTACCAAAGCCGCACGCCAGGAGTCACAGTGGGAGATCTCGAGGTCTCCAGCCCGAACTCTCCAGCCCTGGGTGGTCTCGGGGCGTCCCAGTGGCGGGCGTCCACGTGGCGAACACGTCACACCATGCACCGCCAGGGCCTTCCCCGCTGCGCTCACCAGTAGTCGGGGTTCTCCATCTTCTCCAGGAACATGTCCAGCTCGTCCTTGTTCCGGATGGGCTTGTAGATCTTCTTGCCGTCCAGGTTGTAGCCGACGTGGGGGAAATCCTGGTACCACTCCATGGGGATGTTGCCCACTGTGTTGCGAATATCCTGGAGGGGAGGGAAGCGTTGTGAGGGGAGGGCAGGGGACACCGGTTCATGCAGATGGACCCTGTTGCCCCCCAACCCCGACCATTTGCAGACACCGAAAAACATTAAGGGTTGCCAGGTGGGTGCTCTGCCTGTGGCTGGTAGCGAGGATGCCCCAAAACCACCCAGCGGGAGCGAAGCAAACCCCGTCTGCGAGCTGCCGATGCCCACTGCCACGCGGCACGGGGCGGCACGGGGCTGGAGAGGGGTGCACCGGGATGGGGGAGGCTGGGAGGGCCCCGGAGATGCCGGGAGGGCTGGAGCCCCTCTGCTGGGAGGACAGGCTGAGAGAGCTGGGGGGGTTCAGCCTGGAGAAGAGAAGGCTCCGGGGAGACCTTCCAGCCCCTTCCAGGCCCTCAAGGGGCTCCGGGAAAGCTGGGGAGGGACTCTGGAGCAGGGAGGGGAGCCACGGGACGAGGGGGAAGGGTTTTAAACCAAAAGAGGGGAGATTGAGATTAAAAATAAGGAAGAAATTCTCCACGATGAAGCTGGTGAGCCCCTGGCCCAGGTTGCCCGGAGAAGCTGTGGCTGCCCCATCCCTGGAGGGGTTCAAGGCCAGGTTGGACGGGGCTTTGGGCAACCTGGGCTAGTTGAAGATGTCCCTGCCCAGGGCAGGGGGTGGCACTGGATGATCTTTAAGGTCCCTTCCAGCCCAAACTGGTCTGTGATTCTGTGATCGAACCCCAAAGCCGCAGAGGGCTGAGGCAGCGGGGGGGGGTCCGACCCCCAACCCCAGTGCCCTGTGCGACCGCGGGCAGCCCCGGGCGAGCTGCGCTTCGTTAGGGGACGCGCATCCCCTTCCTCCGCGCTCGGGGCCGAGGACGCCAGCGTCAAGGTCAGCAGCGGCCGGGCTCGTTTACGGCAGCAGGAAGGGTTTAAAACCCTTTTAACGGCTTGAGGAAGGGGAACGGCGGAGCCTGGCTCGGGCTGCCGGGGGCTGCGGGCGGTCAGCAGCGCCGGGGCCGAGCACATTCCCACCTCCGTCCCGCAGACAGGAGCGCGCCTCACATTTTCCGATCGCCCGCTGCCAGCCCCAGCTCCCCCCGCGCGGCCACGCACGCGCCGGCACACGCCGCCGCCGTTCTTGGCTGCCCGCACCGGGAGCAGCCACCCGCACCCGTGGCTTCGTCCCTCCGCTCGGCTCCGTGGCCACCGGGATCCTCACGTGGCTACGGGTCCCACGGCTCTGGGGCAGCCCCTGGCATCAGGTTGCGCTGATGGAGGGGGCCAGTTGGGCACGTTTCGGAGATGCCGCTTGGGCTCCGTGTCTCCTGTCCCCGACGCTGGCAGGGAGGGACGGCCGCCCCGGTCCCCATCAGCAGCTCGCAAGGGGGCACGCTGCGGAGATGAGCTCCCGTGGTCCACGGCGTGCCGAAGGCTGGGGGAGACGGAGGAGACGCTGGAGCTGCTCTGATTCCCTACATGAGAGGCTGGGGGCAGGAACCAGCCCTGGATGGGGGGGGGGCTCCGGACCCCCACCAGCACCTGCCGCCCCAGCGCAGGGCTCGGAGGGGAGCGGCGAAGACAAAGAAGCCCCCAAAAGCTCCGCCGGAGCCCACCACCGAGCCCGAGGGCAGAGAGGGAGGAGGATGGGGAGGTTTCACTCTGCACCCCCCCGGACAGGAGCGAGGGGCTGGTGGGGCCGGGTGGGATTTGGGGGGGCGGCGAGGGCCCTCCGTCCTCCCCCAGCTGCCCTCGCGTTGCAAAACGCTGAGATCCCCGTCCCCAGTTACAGCCACGGAGGGGCGAAGGTGTGAAGGCGACCTGTGGCCCGGACACCCCGCAGTCAGGGGTCACCTTCGCCCCCCCCCCCCGCCCCAACCCCCGGCACCATCTGGTCCCCATAAACACTTGCAAACAACACGGAGCCTCCCACGGAAAGGCGCCAGGAGCCCCGGGAAGGCAGAGCCGGCGGGAGCCCCCGGGGCCACGCCGGACCCATCCATCACTCTCCGAGCAGAGGTCAGTGCAGCCCACCCCCCCCCCCCCCCCCCAACACCTCCAGGGGAACAGGGAAGGAATTTTCCCCCTCGGCATCCCGGTCCCAGGATGCTGTCACTGCCCTTGGCTGGATACTCTGTGCTGCTGGGGCACGGGCTGAGACCCCCCCGGGGACTTCCAGGACCAGCTGGGACCGACCTGGGAGACCAGCTAAGGCTCACGCAGACGGACGGACAGTGGGATGTCGGCTCTGGAAACCTCATCCCATGGCCAGCAGTGGGAATGTCGTTATCCAGGAGGCCTCTGGGAGCCCAGCGCAGGCTGCTCCGCAGCCGGCTCTCCCCGGGATGCCCCAGCACGGCCCCAGGAGATGCCCCTGAGATGCCCGCATTTCTCCCGGCCGCCGGAGAGACACCTACGTGGTGGTGCCGTAGGAGCCCGCGGCCGCTGCGTGTGCCGGGGCTGGAGGTGCCGCCCTGCCTGGGAAGGAGAGTTGTGCAAAGAGCAATGGGGCAGCGGCTGCCGGCTCCTCGCGGGGCTGCCGGGGCAGAGGCAGGAGTCCCCCCCAGGCGCGGGGATCGCTCCGTCCGACCGGTGGCTCCCAACGGTGACGGGGCTGAGTGACGGCCGACACTCGGTGCGGGTCCCCGTTGTCGGCGTGACACCGCCGGTGCCGGGCAGCACGAGCAGGGGTGCTACGGCTGCACCCCGCTGTGTTCCCAGCAGAGGTGCTGGCACCGCCGCACGGCTCGCTCCACGGCGGGGGTCCCCGCCGGCAGCGGCGAGGCCGGGGACGCAAGGCCCCGGCAGGGCAGGAGGCGAGCAGTGTCACATCCATCACCGAGGCTGGGGTGAAGCAGGGGAGGGGACGCCGCAGTCCTGCCCTCCCAGCGACGCCGGAGCCGCTCTGCTTCTCCTCCGGGGCCGCAGCCAGGCTGGGCAGAGCGCGAGAGGGCACGGCTGCTGGGGAGGACGGCACGGGGACAGGGATGCCAACCGTTTCTCTGGGCTCTGGGGCCGAGGGACCGGGAGCAGCTTTGCTTTCTCTGCCCTTTCTCCCCGTGCCACGCTCGCTTCGCCCTGACGAACGCGCGCCACCGCTCCTCTCGCACGGGGGACGACTCGAGCCGGGCCGTCCCTCCAGCCGTGGCAGGGCAGAGCAGGGCTCGCTGCAGCCTTCGGCCGTAGAGACACGGTCGGCGCGGTGACAAGTTAAGTATTTTTAACAGCCCGGGCTCGCCGCGCAGGCAGCGCTGCCTCGCCTGGAGCCTGGAAGCCCAGACTGGGCGTCTCTTCCCGAAGGCCGGCTCAGCTCCGCCAGGAGCTGCGGACTTTGACGCAGGAATCCCTGGGCGAAGCTCTTGCCAGGAGCACGGGCGGGATCCCAGCAGGCCTGGAATGTTTTCCCTTCAAACGCGAGCCCTGGGGGTCCCGTGTTGGCCAAGCAGGAACCACGCTGCCCCAGCCCGCACCCCACAGCGGGAGGTGCTCCGTGCGGTGCCGGCCAGGATGGGCTCAGCGCCGACGGGACGCCCCACGCGCACGTCCCCTCCCCAGTGGTTACGTGCCCAGCACAGACACCCCAGTGACCACCTGGGGGACACTGGGAGGCCCCGACCGAGTGTCCCCCGCTCTGGCTGCTCTGGGGCAGGGAGCAAACCCCAAGGCACTGACGGTGCCATAGGTCAGGACCGGGGTCTCAGCCCCGACAGAATCCCATAAGGACATACACGCCTGGGGCCACCGGAGGAGGATGGCTGGGTCATGGATCCCCCACGGGGCTCTTCGGCTACAGTGGATCCGTGTCCTCTCCCAGATCCATCCCCAGCACTGGAATCCAAGTCTTCTCCCACATCCATCCCCAGCACTGGGATCCACGTCCTCCTCGAGATCCATTCCCAGTACTGGGATCCATGTCCTCCCCACATCTGTCCCCAGCACCGGGATCCACGTCCTCCCCCAGATCAATCCCAGCACTGGGATCCACATTCCCCCCAGATCCATCCCCAGCACCGGGATCCACGTCCTCCCCGAGATCAGTCCCAGCACTGGGATCCACATTCCCCCCCTTATCCATCCCCAGCACTGGGATCCACATCCTCCCCAAGATCAGTCCCAGCACTGGGATCCACGTCCTCCCCCAGATCCATTCCCAGCACTGGGATCCACATTCCCCCCCTTATCCATCCCCAGCACTGGGATCCACGTCTTCCCCGAGATCAATCCCAGCACTGAGATCCACATTCCCCCCAGATCAACCCCAACACTGCGATCCACGTCCTCCCCGCATCCGTCCCCACCACTGGGATCCATGTCCTCCCTGAGATCAATCCCAGCACTGGGATCCACATTCCCCCCAGATCCATCCCCAGCACTGGGATCCAGGTCCTCCCCGAGATCAATCCCACCACTGGGATCCACATTCCCTCCCTTATCCATCCCCAGCGCTGGGATCCAGGTCCTTCCCGAGATCAATCCCAGCACTGGGATCCACGTTCCCCCGCCAGATCCATCCCCAGCAGTGGGATCCCATTCCACCCCAGATCCATCCCCAGCACTGGGAGCCACGTCCTCCCCCAGAACCATCCCAGCAGCGTGATCCACGTCCTCCTCCAACCCCATCCCCAGCCCTGGGATCCAGGTCCCTCCCCAGCCCTGCATCAGGGAGGAAGGAGCAAATTCCTCCCAGACGGAGTTTCTCCGCGGTGCCGAAGCAGCGCAGTAGCCTCGGCCCGTCCCTCCCCTCCGCTCGCCTCCCACCCACCCACCCGCTCGGCCGGCGGCGTGGCTGCCTCCCGTGTCGTTAACACGTCGCCTCCGGCCAGCCCCGTCCTCCCGGCGAGCGCGGGGGAGTCTGGAGCCCCGGAGCGAGGGACTGCCGTCACTCAGCCTCACGTCTGGAAGTTGTTCTTGGATGGGCCCTGGGCATTCCTAGACGCACATTCCTGGCAGCTGGAGAGCCTCGTAGGAAAGATTCTTCTCTCTTGAAAATATCCGGTCCACGTGGAGGAGAAAGGGGACGGGGCAAGCTCAGCTCTCCCACCCACCATCCCGGAGACCACGGCGGCGTGCCCGGGGGCCGGTGGGGCGCTGGGCATCCCTGGACCACGGCAGGAGGACATCTCGTGTGTCCCGTCCCCCCCCCCACGGTGAGGTGACCACAGGCCAGACTCCGGCAGTGCCGGAGAAGGCTCTGCACCCCCAGCACCCCAGATGCAATTCCCATAGGAGGGGGGACAGGTTCCCGAGGGGTCCGGCACGAGCACCGGGCACCCTCCGCGGGGAGGGAAGCTCCGCAGAGCCCTGGGGGTGTGCAGGAAAGCCACCCCAAGCCCCCCACGCTCTGCAGGGCTGTCCGCTGGGGAGGGCAGGTCCCGAGGACGGGGAGGGGGTGATTTAACGGGGCCCACGAAGGCCAGCGCCCCGGGCCAGGGTGCAGGACGAGGCAGGGCAGCCGCCGCAGGCAGCACCTCCTCGGCAGCGGAGCCGTGCCATCATTGCAGGCAGCCAGGCCAAGCTTCCAGGTAATAAAGCCGCAGCGGGGAACGGCTCACGGAGCGCAGCGGGGAATTTCAGACTCCTCGGCCGCGGCTCTGCAGCCGCAGCCACCCCGGGAGAAGGCGCCTACACCAGGCTCTGCTGACTGCCAGGGCCGGGAGACGGGTGCCCAAAGCGGGACATCATGGAAGCTCTCCGGGAAGCCAGGAGAGCCGCAGAGCCAGGGGTCGGGACGCTGCGATCTCCAGCGCCAAATGCCTCTGCTTATTTAAGACCAGGGCTTTCCGAGCCCACGCCGGGTCCGGTGCTCCGGCCCGACCCAGGGCTGAGCATCACCTGCACGCAGGACCGCTCTCCATCCCGGTCTTGAAGGAAGCAGGCCACAGGGAGAGGGACGGGCGTCTCACCAGGAAGGAGAGTGGGGGGAAAGCTCCCGGGGATCGCACTTGGATAGAAGGTGCTAGAGAAAAGCAAGGTCATTAGCGGAGCTAAACGAAAGCAGATGCCTACGGGAGCCTGGGTTTCCAAAGCACACACGGTGAGCGCCCCGGCGCTGGGGAGGGAGATGACAGTGGCTTGGATTTCAGAAGCTGCTGAGGAACGGCGGCAGCAACACTGCGAAGGTGACAAAAGTGACAACACCCCGCGTGGAGCTCCTGCTGGGGAACGCGCTCCGGGGCTGGGGGGGGACGACGACGCACTGCGCTCCGCCGGAACGGAGGGGAAACCCGAGACTTCACGGCAAACGGCAATTCCCCTTTCTGGCCAAGTCGAAACGCCGCTTATCGCCACAGCACACAGAGCACTCTGGAGGGTCGAGAGGCGGCTGTACCAGGGGGGGTCTTGCCTGGGTGACGCCCCCCCTAGGGCTGTGTGCGGGCAGGGCTGGAGTTGTTGGGGATCGTCGGCGTCCCCCATCCCCAGCAGCGTGGGCAGGGGGGCGAGGGGGGGATTCTGCCCCTCTGCTCCGCTCGGGGGAGACCCCCCTGCAGTGCTGCCGCCAGCCCCGGGGACATTGGGAGGACACGGAGGTGTCGGAGCGGGGGCCGGAGGAGGCCCCGGAGATGCCGGGAGGGCTGGAGCCCCTCTGCTGGGAGGACAGGCTGAGAGAGCTGGGGGGGTTCAGCCTGGAGAAGAGAAGGCTCCGCGGAGACCTTCCAGCCCCTTCCAGGCCCTCAAGGGGCTCCGGGAAAGCTGGGGAGGGACTCTGGAGCAGGGAGGGGAGCCACGGGACGAGGGGGAAGGGTTTTAAACCAAAAGAGGGGAGATTGAGATTAAAAATAAAGCAGAAATTCTCCATGATGAAGCTGGTGAGCCCCTGGCCCAGGTTGCCCGGAGAAGCTGTGGCTGCCCCATCCCTGGAGGGGTTCAAGGCCAGGTTGGACAGGGCTTTGGGCAACTTGGGCTGGTGGGAGGTGGCCCTGCCCGGGGTGGGACTCGATGGCCTTTAAAGGTCCCTTCCCACCCAAACCATTCGATGTTTCTATGAAAAGCAGCCGGTGTCGCCCTCACTGGCCCAGGGGCAGCAGTCTGTGGGGCTCAGCCTGGCCGACCCCGCTGCAGCCCCCCAGGGTGCGGGTTCGCAGTCACCCTGCCGGGGGACGAAGCTGCCCTGAGGGTCCCCAGAGCAGGGCCGGGTGGCAGGAGGAGCAGGGGGACGGGAGCGCTGCCGGGTTGGGAGATGCACCGGCAGGCTTTCTCCGGCCACCGACGCTCCCCCCGCGCAGAGGCAGAGCGCGCAGCCGAAGGTGGCACGCTCCCGATATCACGACTCTTTCTTTTCTGAGGTTATGGGGCCGGGGCAGTCAGCCTGGAGCACGGCCCGCTCCGGGTGCTCGGAGGTCCACGGGTTGCCCGGTCCCAGCCCCACGCCTTAGTGCCAGCTCCGTGGCCCGGGATGCTGCGGGGATTCCCATGTGCCTGGCCCCGGAAGAGGAAGAGGAGGAGGCTGATGGCCTTCACCGGGGCCGAACCTCCCTGCAGCACCTCCGTGGCTCCAGGCCCGCCATCTACACCATGAAATCAAGTGGCGCTGGGGCTGTCACCCAGCCGAGAGCCCCGCCGAGCAGTGATGGGGCTGGGTGGCAGGGTCCCCACCGGGCTCTAAGCTCCCCGGCACAGCACGGAACGGTCCTGGTTGCCTTTGGTGCCGGGGCTGGGCACAGTCAGCCAGGACAGCCCTGCTGACGGGGGGCACCCCTGCGCGACCCCCCAGGCCCTCTGTCCCCAGAGAAGTCAGTCCGTCCCCTCTGTCCCCAGAGGAGTCCGCTCGAGCTGCCCGTGCAGGACGATGAGCGGTGGGTGCGGGAAGGGGAGCAGGGGGGAGGTTTGGGGCAGTCACAAATTCGACCCTGCGGGGGCTGGTTGCCGCGGGCTCAGCAGGGACGGCATCGGTACGGGGACAGGAGACGGGACAGGTTACGGGGACAGATTACAGGGACAGTTTATGGGGACAGGTTACAGGGGACAGGTTATGGGGACAGATTATGGGGCACAGGTTACGGGCATAGGTTAGGGGGATAGGTTATGGGTCAGGTTATGGGGACAGGGTACAGGGCACAGGTTATGGGGACAGGTTATGGGGACAGGTTTGGGGACAGATTTCGGGGACAGGTTTGGGGGACAGGTTACGGACACAGGTTTGGGGACAGGTTACGGGGACAGGTTATGGGGACAGATTTGGGGACAGGTTACGGGGACAGGTTACGGACACAGGTTACGGGGACAGATTTGGGGACAGGTTATGGACACAGGGTACGGGGACAGATTTGGGGACAGGTTTGGGGACAGGTTACGGGGACAGGTTACGGGGACAGATTTGGGGACAGGTTACGGGGACAGGTTATGGACACAGGTTATGGGGACAGATCTGGGGACAGGTTACGGACACAGGTTACGGGGACAGGTTTGGGGACAGGTTACGGGGACAGATTTGGGGACAGGTTACGGGGACAGGTTACGGGGACAGATTTGGGGACAGGTTATGGACACAGGGTACGGGGACAGATTTGGGGACAGGTTACGGGGACAGATTTGGGGACAGGTTATGGACACAGGGTACGGGGACAGATTTGGGGACAGGTTTGGGGACAGGTTACGGGGACAGGTTACGGGGACAGATTTGGGGACAGGTTACGGGGACAGGTTATGGACACAGGTTATGGGGACAGATCTGGGGACAGGTTACGGACACAGGTTACGGGGACAGGTTTGGGGACAGGTTACGGGGACAGATTTGGGGACAGGTTACGGGGACAGGTTACGGGGACAGATTTGGGGACAGGTTATGGGGACAGATTTGGGGACAGGTTACGGACACAGGTTACAGGGACAGATTTGGGGACAGGTTATGGGGACAGATTTGGGGACAGGTTACGGGGACAGGTTACGGGGACAGGTTATGGGGACAGATTTGGGGACAGGTTATGGAGGACAGGAGCAGGGTCGGCAGCGCACACACCCACCGGGCTGACAGAGACACAAACGTCGTTCTTGCTCTCCAGGGGTGGAATTAAAGCGGATTAAAGCAGGCGCGGGGGGGAAGGTGTGCGGCGGGCAGCTCCACATGGGTTAATTCCTCCCTCTCTGCCCCATTAGCAGCAGCGGCAGCAGCAGCAGCAGCAGGAGGCCGGATCGGGTCCCGCTGGCAGGGGAGGGAGCGCTCTCAGGGGTTCTCCTCGCAGGGACTGATCCTGAGCAGGAGCCCAATTCCCCAGGGCCGACACAGCCCCGTCCTGGGCACCGGCTGCCCGTGAACCCCCAAAGCACGGAGTTAGGGGACAACCCCCCAACACACACACACGCACACTTTTTGCTCCAGCACGTAGGGTCCTCTGTGACCCCCCCCCACGGCCCCCCATTCTGCCCACCTCCCCGGCAGCGCTGAGCCCAGCCAGGCCCACGCCGGGCGACGGGCGAGGATGCGGCAGGAGTCCCGCCGGCAGGTGAAGGGCAGCAAGCGTTGCCATCCTCGCCCTCCCCTGGCGCGGGCAGGACCCCCCCGCCCCCAGCCGAGCCCCGTGAAGGGTTAAGTCCCCTTGGAGGATGGTGGGTGAGCTCAGGTAGGCGTGAGCCTTCGCTTCTCGCTTCTCCCACATCCAGAGCCGGAGCAGGGCTGCCTGCCGGAGGAGGGGCCTGGCTGACCACTGCTGCTGCTATAAAACTCCCCGCTCCTGCCACACTCAGCGTCTTAAGATGCACATGTGCGGGGAGAGGAAACAGGCAGCCCTGCCTGCGAGCGGCCCTTAACCCCTTCCGCACGCAGAGAGCCGGCAGGGGATCCCACCACCCCGCCACCCTCCGCGGCGCCGCATCCCAGCCGGAGCCTAGCCGGGGGAGGGCGACACAATCCGGGGCTCCCCGGACCCCAGGCGAGGTGGCAGCATGAGCGCCTGGAGCTGAGGCCGTCCCGCGGCAGGAGGAGGTGGGCAGAGAGCGGCGGCGGTCCCCACGCGGCTTCCTCGGTGTCCCCCCGGCCGCCCAAAATGTCCTTTGCCATGCTGCGCTCGGCCCCCAGCCGGTACCTGTACCCCGAGATCAGCATGCTGTCGGAGGACGAGGAGAACGGCAGCGAGAGCTCCGGCTCCGACGAGAAGCCCTACCACCTGGACGCCGACGGCTACGGCATCAAGGCCAGCAAGCGCAGGAGCGGCAAGAAACCCAACCGGATCAACAGGGAGCCCCGGCAGCGTCACACGGCCAACGCGCGGGAGCGTGACCGCACCAACAGCGTCAACACCGCCTTCACCGCCCTCCGCACCCTCATCCCCACCGAGCCGGCCGACAGAAAGCTCTCCAAGATCGAGACCTTGAGACTGGCCTCCAGCTACATCTCCCACCTGGGGAACGTGCTGCTGGTGGGGGAGGCGTGCGGGGACGGGCAGCCCTGCCACACCACCCCCGCCTTCTACCACCACGGCGGCGGCAGCCCCCCCGCGCGCGACACCGAGAACTCCCAGCCCAAACAGATCTGCACTTTCTGCCTCAGCAACCAGAGGAAGCTGGTAAGTGGCCGCTCAGCGCCGTTCCCCGCGGGGCTTTTGGGCTTTTGGCCGGAGGGGGTTGCGCCGGTTGCGGTGGGGGACCCCCGGACATCCCCAAGCACGGCCGTGCGAGGAGGGGGTTAGGGAGTACCAGGGCACCGGCTATGGCTCGGCTGCCACGGGGCCCGGTGCGAGCCGAGGGGAGACGGGATGGCTGGGAGAGACGAAGCAGCTCCGGTGGGAGCCGGAGAGCACGGCAGAGCCCGTCGGCGAGCCCGAAACCCGGGCGGGGAAAAGACGGTGCCTCCCTTTAGCGTGTCTAGATCCGCTGCCCAAAACCCCCAGCAGTCACCTCCGAATCCCGCGGGACAGGAAAAGGGGAAACCCTCCGTGGGCGAGAAACGGGTTTTAGGAGCTGGAAATCGGGCACAGGGAAAGTAAAGAGTCTGGAAAGAGTCTGGAAAGAATCTGCATCCCCGCTCCGGCAGAGCGCAGGCGGCAAACGGAGAGGTGAGAGCCATTTGGGCGCAGGGCTGGCCACGGCCAGGACTCCTAGCCCATCAACGTCGGTGGCTGACAGCAGGATCGGCTCCCCGGGCTGGTCCATCCGCCTGGGCCACGGCCACGCACCCAGCCATGGGCCTGCTGTGCCGGGGAGCCGCGCCAGGACAGGGATGGGGGGAAGGCGAGGCCAGCGCCATGGCACGTAGGTGTCCCTCAACCACCCCGGAGGATCACGGGGACCAGCAGCTCTGCCCCACGAGCGCTCGGGAAGCGGGGACGGCTGTCACCCGGTGTCCCCCGCTCCTGCCTCTGCCTTTAGGGCAGTGCTTGCGCCTGGACCAACTTTCCGGCAGAGGCCGGTCTCGGTGTCCCCCGGGCACCGGCCACTGTCTGCCCCCGGCTCCGAAGGGATGGGCACTGCCCATGGAGGGCAAGGGGACACTGGAGCGGGACACAAGCCCAGCAGCCGGACTGGGAAAACCCAGCTCCAGCAAAATCCAGCTCTGCCGAGGCTCCGGGGGCCGTGAGTGCCACCGGCTGGGTGACGCTGCTTTCCCGGCACAGCACGGCCCGTCCCGGCAGACCTTCTCCGGCCCCGCAGGGAAAGGTTTGCTTTCCCGGAGGTGCCGTGCAGGGAGCGACGGCGCGGTGCAGGGCTGCAGCCTTTCTCGGGGCTCTCCCCACTTACGGGGCAGCTCTTGCCACGCAGCCGCAGCCGCAGGGCAGTGGGAGGAGGTGGCTGCCGACAGCCTCCGGGCCCTGCCGGAGGTGGCACCGGGTTTATAAACCCATGGGTGTCCCGCGCGGCACGGGCGGTCTCAGGCAGGGTGGAGGTAAAGGAGAGAGCGAGCGCGGAGGCGCGGGGACGGCAGCCGGAGCCCTGCGTGCGCGCTCCACCGCTTGAACCCGCTTAACCCCAACGAGGAACGCCCTGAAGAGGGAGAGAGAAGTCTTTGTTAAAGGATTCAAGGCTCATTAAGCGCCAAGCAGCGGCGGTAAAACCAGTCGCGAGCGAACCCTTGACAGCTTGAGTATTTCAGAGCGGGAAAAACCCCAAACCCTGTTAATCCCCCTTCGCACGTCCTTTCCAATTCGTCGGAGGAGCCGGGGCTGGGAGCTAGCAGGCAGGAGGGAACAACCTCCGGAGGCTTCGCATCTGCCGGGGGTTTGCGTCGCTAAACCTTAGGTCACCAAAGACGAACACACGGGCTCTTCCCGCTCAGGCAGGGGAGACTGAGCATCCCCAGCATTCCTGAGCTCCAGGGCCAAACTCTCCCCAGTGGGCGAGGGACGCAGACCCCCCGGCTGCGAAGCCCCCTCCCGCTCCAGCAAACCGCTGGAGCCGGCGCTATCCCAGTTTAAAACCAGAAGCGGCAGGTGGGGAAGCTCCTGTGGGGCTGAACTGGAAAACTCCATCGCCTTCCAGTTATCAGCCTCTTCGGGACCCTCCTGTACCGGCTTCAAAGATGGCTCTTGTGCTGCTATTGCCCCTTTTGCCTTGGTTCCGACAAATTCCCGTCACCGCTTTCGCATCAATTCCTATAAATTCCCATCGCCTCTTTTGCATCGATTCCAATAAATTCCCATCACCGCTTTCGCATCAATTCCGACAAATTCCCCTTGCCTCTTCTGCATCGATTCCGACACATTCCCGTCGCCACCTTTGCATCGATTCCAATAAATTCCCATCACCGCTTTCGCATCAATTCCGGCAAATTCCCCTTGCCTCTTCTGCACCGATTCCGACACGTTCCCATCACCACCTTTGCATCAATTCCTACAAATTCCCATTGCCTCTTTCTCATCAATTCCTATAAATTCCCATCGCCACCTTCGCATCAATTCCGATAAATTCCCGTCGCCTCTTTTGCGTCGATTCCCACAAATTCCCATCGCCCCTTCCACATCAATTCCTACAAACTCCCATTGCCACTTTCACGTCGACTCCAATAAAATTCCCATCGCCACTTTTGCGTCAATTCCAATAAATTCCCATCGCAGCGGTTCCCAGCACGGACTCCTGTGCGGGATCAAACCCCGGGAGAGGCAAGGCGTATGGAAGGGACAAAGCCAGGCAGGATTCCCGGGCCAAGATGGGCCACCTCCCTTCCTGCAGCCCTTCTGGATAAACCCGGAGCCGAGATCTCCGCGCTGTCCGTGGGGACAAGATGCTTTGGTCCGGCTGAGGAATAAGCCGGGTCGGGCTCCGGCTGCGGAGGGGGGGACTGAACAGGCCGTGGCTGAGCGGCGCACTCGCTCCGCGCTTGCGATTTTACAGCCAGATAACAACCCGATCGGTTTTATGGCGTGTTAAAGGAATAAAATAAACCGTCTTTTTATCAGGAAGGTAATTTTGACAAATGGCGAGGAAACGAAAACGATCTCCTCCGGAACTGCAAACGCGGCGCAGCCGGGAGCTCGCAGCCCGCCCGACGCTGGGTGGAAGGGACCCCTGCTTTGGCTCCGGTGGCCACCGTCCTGGCCAGGAGAAGCCAGCTCCATGCCAGACCCCTCGTCTCGCCGGGCCCAGAGCTGACCCAGCGCCGATGTGCGTGGCAGCTCCGGCCCTTCGACCCACGGCGAGCTCCTTGGAGAGCCCCCGTCCCAGGAGGGAAGGCGGCAGAGCCGCTTCTCCTCTCCCAAACCCCTCCCCGGGAGCTGCAGGGCTCCTCGCTGAGCGTAGGGAGAGCAGCTTGATCGGATCAGGAATATAAACGGTCTCGCGTTGCCGGGTGCTCGGGTCAAACCAGCCCATCCGTCCCCGTCAGAAGGGGCTGCTTTTCCGCCAGGCCTTTTTGCTCACACGTAACGGCGTTTTAAACTGAAAGAGGGGGGATTGAGATGAGATCTCGGGAAGAAATTCTTTGCTGTGAGGGCGGTGAGCCCCTGGCCCAGGTTGCCCAGAGAAGCTGTGGCTGCCCCATCCCTGGAGGGGTTCAAGGCCAGGTTGGCCGGGGCTCGGAGCCACCTGGGGTAGTTGAAGATGTCCCTGCCCAGGGGGACTTCAAAGGTCCCTTCCCACCCAAACCATTCTGCGATTCTCTGATGTTGTTTCAACCAACTCAACCTCAGGGTACGCGATTCCGTCCATCTCCGGCTTTCTAGGCTTTGCCAGAGAAAAGGTAACCTCGGGAGGGATCTGCTCCCCGCACCGTCTGTCCCCCTGCCACCGGCTCTGCCTGTCCACTTCGTGCCCGACGGGCCGTGCAGCTCCCCCGAGAGCCAGCCAGCCCGTGGCAGGAGACACCCCAGTCTGCAGGGCTCCCCAAAACCCTCCTCTTTCCCAAAAAGCCCAAGACGCCGCCGTCCCTGCTCAGCTCCGCAGCCACCATCCGTTCCGGGCACGCCGTCTCCCTCCCGCGCCGTGGGCGGTTGCACCCGGCTCTGACTCCAAGGGGGAAAATGATGCCACGGCTCCCCTCGTTAAAAGCCTGGCAGGAGACGGCACGCGTGTGGCACTGAAGCCCCACGAGCCATCGTGGGCAGAGGGCCAGACGTCACCTCACCCCCGGGGCACCCTGGCCGGGAAAGCGGTAGCCCCGGGAAGGTTGTGGGTGTGAGTTTGCGGTCGCCGTGAGCAGGGAGGGGAGGCAGGGGGTGGCAGGCGCGTGGCCCTGGTGAGAAGGGTGACAGGAGAGAGCTCGGGCGGGATGGCCGGGGACGCCGGCTGCTGTGGGCACCCCAAGGGAAAGCAAACCCTTCCCAGCCGGGCCGTCGCCTCCTCCCGCTTTTAGTGGCCAGCGGGTGAGCGAAGGGGCTTGCCCGGATTCATCTGCGTGACTCAGCCTCGCCTCGCATCCCGGCGCCTTATCCCAGGGACTTTCCCGTATCGGGCTGAAACCAACCCCATCTCCCTGGAAAGATCCTGCTTTAAAACGACTCCCGTGTCGGTGTCGGCTGCCCGCCGCAGAAAGGCTGAGCTCTGCTCAAGGGGCCGCCCCAGGCTCGGGCCAGTTTGCCCCCCGATCCAATTAAATGGCCAAAAAGCTGCATGGGGACAAGACCTCGGATGTAAGGAGGAGGGAGGTGGACACCACGCCGGTAGGGACATCACAGGCGCTGCAGGACAGTGTGTGGGCGGGTGGCAGTGACGGACGGGACGTTCCCCGGCATTGCTAGGGAGCAGGATCATGCAATTCCCATAAGGAAGCGTTAGGAGAGGGGACCCGGGGGCCGTGGTGCCCTGGACACCCCATCCCTGTCAGCCCATGGAGGGGCTTGTGCTTCTCCTGGTTTTCCTTTGTGGCTCTTGCCTGTGTCATCGTCCCCGGCAGGAGATGCAGCGCTACAGGGGGAAATACCGGGACTTTTTTGGGAGAGCTGCTAGGAACAGCCACGGCTCGGGGACCCCGGTGGCGTCCCCTGCGTGCCAACAGCCATCACAAAGCGCTCGTCCCCGCTGCCCGTCCTGCGTGGAGCTGTAAGGACCGAGGGGCACTCGGGTCTGGGGACACGAGATGTGGGGGCAAAGGTGGTGGTGGGGGGTGTCACCCCGAGCAGTCGGTGCCGGGATTGCACACTGGTTAAAGTGACAAGGGACGAGCGCGCAGCACCGGCCACTCCGTCTTCTGGAGCGGGAGCTGGCATTGGCACGGCAAGCAAAGCGGGGAGGGGGCACCGAGACCACCTGGGAGCTCAACGGTGTCGCAAGAGCCGCCACGGCTGAAGCCCCCCCCCCCGCCGCAGGCTGTGCGGCGGAGCAAAGGCTGCCCCCACCCCGGGGGGCTGCCCCACATCACCCGTGGGGCAGGATGGGTGCCAACGGGTACCACGTCCCTTCCCAAGCCGCGGCGGCAGCAGAGCATCCAACCCGAGGTGGCAATGCAGGGCCATGTCCCGACTCGGGGTACGGGCAGGGGATCGGTGACCACCAGCTTTGCGCAAGGGACCGGAGCAGCTCCAGGTCCCACTGCCACCCCCGAGGGCAGGCAGGGAGGGACGACGCGGGTGCCGCAGGCTGGTCCATGCCTCGCCATCTTCCAGAGGACGTACGTTCCTCGAGAGGAACGGGAATGAGGAGGAGAGGGGCCGCCGCCGCGCTCCCCGGCAGAGGGGAAGGAGGAGGACGATGGCTGTGCAGAGCCCCAGCTCCGGCGTGATGCCTGCCCCGGCCAGGGGGCACATGGGGCACTAGTGGCAGTAGCCCCCCCTGCAGCAAACCCTTCCAGAGCATCTCCCAAACCAGCTCCGGTCCCAAGATAAGCGAGCAGAGAGCTCCCGGCAGAGATAAACGCGTTGGGCACAGGACTGGAGCAGAGCAATGAGGGGACCGGAGGTTTTCCTCTGGGGTTAAGCCAGGACCTGGGGAAGGGGCGAGGAGAGCGGGGGTCGGGGTGGGGGTTGGCCTGGCCTGCAGAGACCTGTGGGGCTTGGCCAAAGGGCCGGGGCTGGTGGGGATCCCCGCCAGCGTCGCCGGCGTCACCGTGCCGAGCAGGAGGGGACGAGGCGGGCAGCGGCCGAGTTCCGGAAATGCAGCGCTGGCACGTTGGATCCGGCGGAACCGCCACCGACAGCCCCGCCGTAGGCACGGCAGAGCTCAGCAGTGTCAGCTTTTCCTTGGAAACCTCCTCCATGCCGATCGGCTCCGAGAGCGGGGCGTTGGTGCTCCGTCCCTCAGGAGGGAAACTGCTGGCAAAGGTTTTTGAGGGCCGCCTCGACCGGGCGGGCTCGTGATTCGACACCGAGCGAGAAACTCGCGTCGGGGTAAGAGGTGCCGGGAGGAGGAAAGAGCGGGATGAGGGTTTGGGGCAGAACCAGCCGATTCCGTCACCCGCTGCTTGCCCGCGCCCCCGGGGTTTTATTGCTTTTGTAGCAAAACCGCTGGCAGCCACCTCTCCCGCGGCGCCGAGTGCCACGCTGGATGCGGCCGAGGGCAAGCGCGGGAAGGGCTGAGCCGAGCACCGGGAAAGCCGCCCTCGATCCACGGCCGAGCCCCGCTGCCCTCGCCCCAGGTGCAGCGAGGAGAGCTGGGGGGCTCCGTGTCACCCCCACCAGGGCTCTCCGCGACCCCAAGCAGGGTCACCGTGCCACCACCGAGGCCACGGGACAGGCAGGGCTTGGCGTTACCCAGCGGGGACCGGAGGTCGGATCCGCCTGCAGGTTTTGTGCCCATAATTTGGGCACGGGGTGGCAGGTCAGCGGGGAGCGCCGGGCTGCGGGGATGGGGATGGGGAGCGGAGGGCTCCCTGCGTGACCCCCGAAAGGATTCCACAAGCACGGAGCCGTGAGCGGACGGCGAGTTGCCCCAAGCCATGGGCAGAGCCCAGGAGCTCAGCACCTCGTCCCAGCGCCGTCCCCCCGCTCCCCCCACGGTATCTACGAGATGGGACGGCTCCGCAGCCCTGTAATTTACTGTTCCTGCTGCACTTAATGGCAGCGGAAAGGCAAGGTGATAGGGGAAAAAATATGAGGCGGGATTTTCCGAATCCCCATTTCCTCTCCAGACAGCACAAGAACTCCTGGGGCCTGAACATCTGGGAAATTTAATTTTACCATTTCTGAGCTGAACTCCCCTTCCCCTCCCCTCCCCACCCCCGGTAACAAAGGAAGAGTCAGAGCAGGGGCCGCACGTGCAGCCGTGGGGGAGGCTGCGCCGCAGCGAGCCATGCGGAGCGGCCCGGGGACGCGGCCTCGGGCGGGCCACGCTGGCAAGCCACGGGCCAGCAGAGGAGAGGTGGAAACGTCACCTAACACCCGGTCCCTGGGCCAAGGGACCCGCACCCAACCTGGGCACACCCCAGACGGCCACAAATCACGTCCAACTGGAAATGAGAAGCACCAGCTCTGCCTGCGCGCACCTGGCTGGGGCAGCGGTGGGGCTGCTGGTGTTGGTATTAGTGATGGTGGGGCTGGGGTTGGTCGTGGTGGCAGCGGTGGTGGCAGCGATGGCGCTGGTGGTGGCAGTGACAGTGGCAGTGGTGGCAGTGATGGTGCTGGTGATGCTGGTGGTGGCAGGGATGGCGCTGGTGGTTCTGGTAGGGGTGGCAGTGATGGTGGCAGTGATGGTGGTAGAGGTGGCGGTGACGGTGCTGGTGGTGGTGGCAGTGATGGTGGTGGTGGTGGTGCAGGTGGTGGCAGTGATGGCGGTAGTGGTGGCAGTGATGGTGGCAGTGATAGTGGTAGCCGTGGTGTTGGTGGTGCTGGTGGTGGTGGCAGTGGTGGCAGTGATGGTGCTGCTGATGGTAGCAGTGGCAGTGATGGCGGTAGACGTGGCAGTGACAGTGCTGGTGTTGGCGGCAGTGATGGTGCAGGTGGTGGTGCTGGTGGGGGCAGTGATGGTGCTGCTGGTGGTAGCGGTGGCAGTGATGGTGGCAGTGGTGGCAGTGATGGTGGTAGAGGTGGCGGTGACGGTGCTGGTGTTGGTGGCGGTGATGGTGCTGGTGGTGGTGCTGGTGGGGGCAGTGATGGTGCTGCTGGTGGTAGCGGTGGCCATGATGGTGCTGGTGGTGGATGGTGGTGGCAGTGATGGCAGTGATAGTGGCAGCGGTGGAGTGATGGTGCTGCTGGTGGCAATGATGGTGCTGCTGGTGGTTCTGGTAGTGGTGGCAGCGATGGTGGCAGTGATGGCAGTGGTGGTGGTAGTGCTGGAGTGATGGTGCTGGTGGGGACAGTGACGGCGCTGGTGGTGGCGGTGGCAGTGATGGTGGTGGTGACGGCAGTGACGGTGGCAGCGGCGATGCTGGTGGTGGTGGGCTTTTCTGACACCCGGGGAGCAAAGCCCGACTGTCAGCCTGGCTGTCACCCAGGGGCTGGCCAGGGGGACTCTGCGACAGAGCAGGAAGGTTTCCCGCAAGCCACGGATGGCACCCAGAGGGACAGGGACGGATCGGTGTTCTCAAGGCCTCGGGAAGGTCCTGACCGCAGGAACTCGGGAGCGGGGTCAGAGAGCCCCGGCCCAGGCGCTGCCATCGACCGTTCGGTCAGCGCAGAAGGTTTCTGTCCTGCCGCTGCCCCTGTGCGGGGAGAGGGCTCGGGAGGCGGGCGGTGGGGACGAGTGACGGCGGCGGGTCCACGGCGCAGCGGGCGAAGTGCCAGGGGTCCCGAGGAGTTCGGGCAGGGCCAGGCACCTGCAGGGTTTTGGGGCAGATGGAGCTCCCGCTCCTGCTGACCCCTCCGGACCCCCAGAGGGACGCAGAGGGATGACGGTGACACCCGGGGAAACCTGCCCCACGGCTCCCGAGATGTGTGGGAGCGGAGCTGCCGCAGGACTCCCGTGCCCAGCAGCGGCGCAGGGAAGAGCGAGAGGCTCCCGGGCCGGAGCCAGCGTGCTGGCAAAACTCCCAGCCCCAGGTGTGTTGTTTTTTTTTTTTTTAACTTAGCCTTCTCCTTCTCCTCTGCAGAGTAAAGACCGAGACAGGAAGACGGCGATTCGGAGCTAGATGATCATCGTTTTCAGGAAGGACAACAAGGAGGAGCAGAGGGAGGAAGGATGGAAAAGCCACACACACAAAACCACAGCCACGGACACTCCTGCCTTCAGCCTGCTGCCGGGGAGAGCCGCACGGCGTCACCCCGGAGGACCTTACCCTGACCCGGACACACGCCTCGGGAGAGGCCGGGCGTCCTGCCAGCTCGGAGGGGTGACGGCAGACGGGAGGCGAACGCGGACGCGGGGGACGGCAGGACTTTGCAGGATCGCCGGGAGGAACGCCGGCTGCGCAGGGACGCTCGGCAACGACGCAGGCAACGCAGCCGCTGCCCGGCGAGCCAAAGGGGCACGGGACCTGCTCCCGGGCTCCTTGGAAAGGCGGAGGGGGGGGGTGTCCCTGCCCCGGTCGCTGCGGATGCCACGCACGGCTGCTCCCGGAGGACGGCCGCCGCTCGGATGTGCCCGGTCCCAGGTCTGACTTGAGCAGCGTCGGCGAAACCGCTTACGGAAAGCCCCCGCTCTGCCCGTCCCCTTCCAGCTTTGAGCCACTCCATCCCCTGAACTCTTGAGTCCCGGGGTGCTGCGTTTGTTGAGTTTAATCAATACATGCTGGTGTTTCATGTCATTGATATGATAATATAAAGCCTGAGCAATTTGTATAATTAAAAATGAATATGGTTCAGAGTCACGGCAGGAGCTTCCTTCCTTCCAGAGCCCCCTCACGCAATAAACCTCTGGTTTCACCCTCGCCGCCTTTAGGCTCAGCAAGCCATCGAGCCGCAGCTCCGGCTCTGCTCCCCTGGCACAGCTTTCCCCCCCCTTCCCGGCCCAGCGTGGGGTCCCGGGACCGGGGGGGAACCCTTCACCCTTCCCGCAGGGCGGCCGGGGACGAGCGCTCACCCCCCGGTGCCACGCTCAAACCCAGCTGGAGGACCAGGTAAAAAGCAGGGGCTCGGTGAAAAGCCGATGCTGCAGCCGAGCCGAGCTGAGTTTCCTGGGGAAATAAAACGACACGCGTACGCCCCAGCCATCTCGGCGCTTGCCGGTGCTCCTCCGGGCAGCGCTCGCTCCGAGATTTCACGGGCTGCAGGGCGACGAAACGCTTCTTCGTGTGTCACCCGAAACGGCGTCCCGAGGTTAGAAAAAGGAGCGAAGGTTGAGCCCTCCGAGGGCACAGACCTCCGAGCCCCCCTCAGACCTCCCCCGAGGGACAGGGGCTGCGAGGGGGACACGGGATGCTCGGGCACCTGTGGGGATGCCCAAGGCCACCAGCCAGCACTGGGTGGGTGCAGGAGGGCTGGGCGAGGATGCCGTGGGAGAGGAAAGAATCACGGAATGGTTTGGGTGGGAAGGGACTTGGAAGGCCATCGAGTCCCACCCCCTGCCCCAGGCAGGGACATCTCCCACCAGCCCAGGTGGCTCTGAGCCCCGTCCAACCTGGCCTTGAACCCCAAGATGGGAAGCCAAAGAGGTGTCAGACAGTGTCCCGAGCCCCCGGGGACCCCCACGCCTTGTCCCCAGCTGTACGTGGGACCCACCACGACCCTGAAAGAGGGGCCCTGCCCTGAGCCCCGGCATCCCGAGGCCCCGAGCGCGGCGCTGCTGGTTTGACCCAGCCGGCGCTTCACTCGCGGGGAGGCCGGCCGGGCGCAGGGGGGTCTCACCTAAGGATTTGGAAGCGTTCCGCTTCACAGAGATGGAAATTGTTATATTTTTAATTTCAGTATTAGTGGTTTTGAAGCTGGAGAAAGAGGTTTGGAAAGCCTCCCTGCCTCTCAGGCAGGACTCAAAGGCATACACAAGCACTGATGGATACTGTTGAAATGAAATTTGGAGGCATGGGGGAGGAAAACTTCGATTCAGTGGAGTCCTTCCGAGCCCTGCAGATGAGGTCGTAACACTCAACACTTAAATGATGCTTCACCAATTCCAAGGGACGCCGCCAACTTGTCCCCACCCACACCGGGGCTGCTGCGGTCACGCAGGGACAGGGGATCGGTGCTCAAGCAAAGAAAAACAGGGAAAAGCAGTGCCGTTTGCCTTCGCGTGTGCCTGGCGGAACGGTGCCGGCGATGCGCGGGGTGCCCGCACGGCCGGAGCATCCCAGCCAAAACGAAGCTGCCGAGCCGTAGCTCGGCACCGACAAGGTGCAGAAGGCACCGGTTTTAACCGCGGAGAGCAGAAGAGGAGGGTTGGAGCAGCAGCGCCCTGGCAGACGGAGCGCGGCGCATACCTTGGCAGGCAGCAGCTCCGGGACGCTGCCACCGGATCCCGCAGGGCCTCTTCCAGCCACGCATTCCTCTCCCAGCTCATCACAGCGGGGCTCTGCCACTGCTCTGTCCGGGCGGAGAGGTGAAAAGCTCCAGAGCCGGCCAGGAAGGGACGTGGATGCACGGGTAGAGCCGCAGGAGATGCAGCTTTCCCCGGCACCCTCCGGCTGCGCTGCCGGCAGGCTCGGGCACGGCCAAGGGCAGGCGGGACGTGTCCCATGGGTGCAGCCCGAGAGCAGAGGCAGCAGCCGGGTCCGTTCCCCGGTGGAGCTCCCACCTCCCTGCCCCGCTCCCGAGGCACGCAGGGCACACGCCTCCCCGCGAGAGGTGAGAGCTGCCAAGACCAGCAGAGAAGCATTCATAGAATCATCGAATCAAATGGTTTGGGTGGGAAGGGAGCTTTAAAGGCCACCCAGTGCCACCCCCTGCCCTGGGCAGGGACACCTCCCACCAGCCCAGGTTGCCCAAAGCCCCGTCCAACCTGGCCTTGAACCCCTCCAGGGATGGGGCAGCCACAGCTTCTCGGGGCAACCTGGGCCAGGGGCTCACCACCCTCACAGCAAAGAATTTCTTCCTCAGATCTCACCTAAATCTCCCCTCTTTGGGTTTAAAACCCTTCCCCCTCGTCCCGTGGCTCCCCTCCCTGCTCCAGAGTCCCTCTCCAGCTTTCCCGGAGCCCCTTGAGGGACTGGAAGGGGCTCCATGGTCTCTCTGGAGACTTTCTGTGCTGCCAGCGCACGGTGCCGGCTCATGGGCAGCGTTTCCCCCCCACTCCCCAGCCCCCCCAAGCCCTTCTCTCTGGCACCGGGGGCTGCCCCCACCCCAGGGCAGGACCCTGCACTTGGCCCGGTTGGAGCCCAGGAGGTTCACGCGGGGCCACCTCTCCAGCCTGTGCCGGGTCCCTCTGGGTGACATCCCGTCCCCCCAGCCATGTCACCCTCCACACGGCTCGGTGTCGTCGGCAAGGTTGCTGAGGTTGCCCTCGATCACAGCGTCCGTGTCACCAACAAAGATGTTAAACAGCAGCAGCGGGCCCAGTCCTGACCCCTGAGGAACCCCACTCCTCACTGGCCACCACTTGGACATGGAGCTGTTGACCGCAACTCTTTGAGCGCAACCGTCCAGCCAATTCCTTATCCATCGAGTGATCCATCCATCAAATCCACGTCTCTCTAATCGAGAGACAAGGATGTCGTGGGACGGTGTCGAACGCTTTGCCGGCATTTTGTCAGATGCGTTCCTGGCTCGGGAGGCTGTTTCTCCCGGCCGGTTTGTGCCGGGGGGGCCGGTGGCCATCCCCAGAGAGCCGTGCGGCAATTGCTCTCAGCTGTGTGATAGGCCCTGCCCGGGTGCAGAGCAATTTTCCACCACATATTTGCTCTGTGAAGTCACAGGTAGCACAAGGATTCGCACACGTCTGCCCACGTCCAGGATGTGCTGCTGGCTCGGGGAGGGGGGGGACGAGGAGACGGGCTGCAGCTCTCGGCAACCGCGGGACTGGCAGCAAGCCTTGGGCAAGCTGCCCTCGCCTTTGTCAGGGCCACTCTTTATCGGGGAGTGGAGCCGTAGGACGAGGGGGAAGGGTTTTACACCGAAAGAGGGGAGATTTAGGTGAGATATTGGGAAGAAATTCTTTGCTGTGAGGGCGGTGAGCCCCTGGCCCAGGGTGCCCAGAGAAGCTGTGGCTGCCCCATCCCTGGAGGGGTTCAAGACCAGGTTGGACGGGGCTTTGGGCAACCTGGGCTGGTGGGAGGTGGCCCTGCCCAGGGCAGGGGGGTGGGACTCGATGGACTTTCAAGGTTCCTTCCCACCCAAAGCATCTGGTGATTCTACAACCTGCCAGGGGCTTCCTGCCCCTCCGAATCCCAGCTGTAGCCCCGAGCCGGCACGGACCCGGGACAGCCCGGCACCAGCAGCAGCAGAGATGGAGCCAACCCTGTCACAGGGTCTTTCTGCCCACCACAGCCGTACCCTCGCTGACCCCAGTGCTTCCCAGCGCGACTGGGATGTCCCGGCAATCATGTCCAAACCAACGGCAGAGACCCCCCCCCCCCGGGCCCGCTGCCAGCAGAGCAGCTTCACAGCGCTTTCGTACTCGTTAGCCAAATGATCGGCCGGGGCGTTATCTCCTGCCAGGGGCTGCGTCGAGCAGCTCTTGCCTACCCTCCCCATGCCTCCCACTACACCCAGCACGGCTTCTCATCACCCCCCCCCGCTCCCATCCGAACGCTGCGGTCCCACACGGACCACGTGGCGGCCGAGCCGAAAAGCCAGAGTTAAATTACAAGCGAGTCCGCGGAGGTTGAGGGTGATTCCCCGGTGCAGGGGAGCTCCGGGCAAACACCCGACCTGGCTGTGCCCTGCGTGGGGACCCCGGCCCCTCCGGCAGCACCCACGGGTCCCCGCACGCCGCCGCCACCAGGACAGGACGCCTGTGCGCGGCTGCCACCGCTCCCGATCACTTCCATACACTCCGTCACCCTTCGGCAACACGTGCAGCTGGCAAGCTATTAAAATAATGCAGGTGAAAATTATAGGTTGGCTAATAAAGCCTTACGGAGGTCTCGGAGAAGAAAGGGAAAAGGTCTTTAAACGCACCTTTCTGGCGGCTGGGGGAACGGAGCCGCCCCAGGGCGTGCTGCAGCCCTCCGAGCTGCGAGGCCGGCCAGCTGCAGGGCCAGCAGAGCTCGGGTACCCCTTCCCCTCGCTTGACCCCCACCATCGCTCCCTGGGCACCCCTTCCCCTCTCCCAACCCCTGGAATCACTCCCTGGGAAGTCCTTCCCCTCTCCTGACCCCCGGCATCGCTCCCTGGGAACCCCTTCCTCTCGCCTGACCCCCGGAATCGCTCCCTGGGAACCCCTTCCTCTCCCCTGACCCCCAGCATCACTCCCTGAGCACCCCTTCCTCTCTCCCAGCCCCTGGAATGGCTCCCTGGGCATCCCTTCCCCTCTCCCAACCCCTGGAATGGCTCCCTGGGAACCCCTTCCCCTCTCCCAACCCCCCGCATCACTCCCTGGGAACACCTTCCCCTCTCCCCACCCCTGGAATCACTCCCAGGGCACCTCTTCCCCTCTCCTGACCCCCCGCATCACTCCCTGGGAACACCTTCCCCTCTCCCAACCCCTGGAATCACTCCCTGGGAACCCCTTCCCCTCTCCCGACCCCCCGCATCACTCCCTGGGAACACCTTCCCCTCTCCCGACCCCTGGAATCACTCCCTGGGAACCCCTTCCCCTCTCCCAACCCCTGCCTCACTCCCTGGGCACCCCTTCCCCTCTGCCAACCCCTGGAATCACTCCATGGGAACCCCTTCCTCTCTCCCAACCCCTGGAATCACTCCCTGGGAACCCCTTCCCCTCTCCCGATGCCCAGCATTGCTCCCTGGGCACCCCTTCCCCTCTGCCAACCCCTGGAATCGCTCCCTGGGAACCTCTTTCCCAACCACCAGCATCGTTCCCCGGGAACCCCTTCCCCTCTCCTGACTCCCAGCATCATTCCTTGGGCACTCCTTCCCCTCTCCCAATGCCCAGCATCACTCCCTGGGCACCCCTTCCTCTCTCCCAGCCCCTGGAATGGCTCCTTGGGAATCCCTTCCTCTTTCCCAACCCATGGAATGGCTCCCTGGGCATCCCTTCCCCTCTCCCAACCCCTGGAATCACTCCCTGGGAACCCCTTCCCCTCTCCCGATGCCCAGCATTGCTCCCTGGGCACCCCTTCCTCTCTCCCAACCCCTGGAATCGCTCCCTGGGAACCTCTTTCCCGACCCCCAGCATCGTTCCCCGGGAACCCCTTCCCCTCTCCTGACTCCCAGCATCATTCCTTGGGCACTCCTTCCCCTCTCCCAATGCCCAGCATCACTCCCTGGGCACCCCTTCCTCTCTCCCAGCCCCTGGAATGGCTCCTTGGGAATCCCTTCCTCTTTCCCAACCCATGGAATGGCTCCCTGGGCATCCCTTCCCCTCTCCCAACCCCTGGAATCACTCCCTGGGAACCCCTTCCCCTCTCCCAATGCCCAGCATTGCTCCCTGGGCACCCCTTCCTCTCTGCCAACCCCTGGAATCGCTCCCTGGGAACCTCTTTCCCGACCACCAGCATCGTTCCCCGGGAACCCCTTCCCCTCTCCTGACTCCCAGCATCATTCCTTGGGCACTCCTTCCCCTCTCCCAATGCCCAGCATCACTCCCTGGGCACCCCTTCCTCTCTCCCAACCCCTGGAATCACTCCCTGGGAACCCCTTCCCCTCTCCCGATGCCCAGCATCGCTCCCTGGGCACCCCTTCCTCTCTCCCAGCCCCTGGAATGGCTCCTTGGGAATCCCTTCTTCTCTCCTAACCCCTGGCATCGCTACCCTTCTCCTCGCCCGACCAAATGGTGACGCCGCCGGCCACCAGCAAGGCCAGAGGGAAACGTTCTTCAGCTCCCCAAAGGGGCCCAGTTGCCCCCCCCGTCACGGAGAGCACGGGACAAATCCTGTCCTGGAGCTTCGGCTCAGGGGTGCAGGTCCTGCACCCACCACAGTGGGCTGAGCCAGCCCAAGCCAAGGCGCAGACACGGGTCCTCCGACCACGCTGGAGGCCCAGGGATTTGCAGAATCATGGAATCACGGAATGGTTTGGGTGGGAAGGGACCTTTAAAGGCCATCGAGTCCCACCCCCCTGCCCTGGGTAGGGACATCTTCAACTACCCCAGGTCGCTCCGAGCCCCGTCCAACCTGGCCTTGAACCCCTCCAGGGATGGGGCAGCCACAGCTCCTCTGGGCAACCCGGGCCAGGGGCTCACCGCCCTCAGAGCCAAGAATTTCTTCCCCAGATTTCATCTAAATCTCCCCTCTTTTGGTTTAAAACCGTCCCCTCTCATCCCGTGGCTCCCCTGCCTCCTCCAGAGTCCCTCCCCAGCTTTCCTGGAGCCCCTTCAGGGCCTGGAAGGGGCTGGAAGGTCTCCGCGGAGCCTTCTCTTCTCCAGGCTGAACCCCCCCAGCTCTCCCAGAGGAACAACGGGACAGCGGAGGCTGATGGGGACCCTCCAGAGACCATCAGCTCCAAGCCCTTGCCTGCAGCAGGGTCAGCTGGAGCCGGCTGCTCAGGACCCCCTGGGACAACTGAGACGCGTCCTGCTGGGTGGGAACACCTCCGAGGACGGCGATGCCACAACCCCTATGGGCAGCCTGTGCCAGCGGGAAAGGAAAAATGAGATGAGACCTCCCTTTGGGAGCTCCTCCCAAACGCTCCCGTACTGCTGATGCTGCAGAAACCTGCCACGCGGGGAGAAGAAACCTGTCAGTCCCGTGCTCGCTCCAGGCTGGCTGGGCTCGAGTCCAACCCGTTTATCTCCCGCATCCACCGGAAAGGCAACGAACGGCTCCAGGGAAACTGGGGCGGGGCGGGGGGGGGGGAAAGGGACAGGGGGCACCAGTTGGGCAGAAGGTACACGAGGAGGATGGAGCCCTCTCACAGGGACGACGGCCAGGGGATCGGGGCAGAAGGGTTTTGCCACGGCCGGGTGAAAGCTGGAGGAGCGGCGCAGCTCCGGCAGTCACCCCTGAGCCAAGGGCCGTGCCTCGGGGAGCAGCCGGAGGGAAGGGAGCGGGGTCGGCGCGGCCCGGTGGCATCGTCCCCTCTCCAGAGAGCTCCGGCCCCAGCCGCCAGCGAGAGATTCCTCCCCGGCAGCTTCAGCTGCGCGCAGAGGAAGCGGCGGCGCGCTCGGCGCTCGCTGCGCTCGACGGCAGCCAAAGCGCGCTTGGAGCGGGGTGGGAAAAGCAGGGCCAGGGCTCTGAGAGCGCGGGCAGGGGCAGCCCCTGCGCTGCCGGGGCGGGGGTGGGGGGCGGCTGGAGCGTCCTGCAGCCAGGAGCATTGCTGGGGAGCTGGGATCACCGCTGGGAGCACTGCTGGGGAGCTGGGATTGCTGTTGGGGAGCTGGGATCACTGCCGGGAGCATTGCTGGGGAACTGGGATCGCTGCTGGGAGCATTGCTGGGGAGCTGGGATTGCTGTTGGGGAGCTGGGATCACTGCCGGGAGCATTGCTGGGGAACTGGGATCGCTGCTGGGAGCATTGCTGGGGAGCTGGGATTGCTGTTGGGCAGCTGGGATCACTGCCGGGAGCATTGCTGGGGAACTGGGATCGCTGCTGGGAGCATTGCTGGGGAGCTGGGATTGCTGTTGGGCAGCTGGGATCACTGCCGGGAGCATTGCTGGGGGGCTGGGATCACCGCTGGGAGCATTGCTGGGGAACTGGGAGTGCTGCTGGGAGCATTGCTAGGGAGCTGGGAACGCTGCTGGGGAGCTGGGATCACTGCTGGGAGCATTGATGGGCAGCTGGGAATGCTGCTGGGGAGCTGGGATCACTGCCGGGAGCATTGCTGGGGAACTGGGATTGCTGTTGGGGAGCTGGGATCACTGCCTGGAGCATTGCTGGGGAGCTGGGATTGCTGTTGGGGAGCTGGGATCACTGCCGGGAGCATTGCTGGGGAGCTGGGATTGCTGTTGGGGAGCTGGGATCACTGCCGGGAGCATTGCTGGGGATCTGGGATCACTGCTGGGAGCATTGCTGGGGAACTGGGATCGCTGCTGGGAGCATTGCTGGGGAGCTGGGATCGCTGTTGGGGAGCTGGGATCACTGCTGGGGAGCTGGGATTACCGTTGGGGAGCTGGGATCACTGCCGGGAGCATTGCTGGTGAGCTGGGAACGCTGCTGGGGAGCTGGGATCACTGCTGGGAGTATTGCTGGGGAGCTTGGAATGCTGCTGTAAGCATTGCTGGGGACCTGGGAGTGATGCTGGGAACATTGCTGGGGAGCCAGGAATGCTGCTGTAAGCATTGCTGGGGAGCTGGGATTGTTGCTGGGAGCACTGACAGGGAACGAAGACTGTTGCTGGGGAGCTGGGATCACTGCCGGGAGCATTGCTGGGGAGCTGGGATCGCTGCTGGGAGCATTGCTGGGGAACTGGGATCGCTGCTGGGAGCAATGCTGGGGAACTGGGATCACTGGTGGGGAGCTGGAATTGTTGCTGGGAGCATTGCTGGGGAGCTGGGAATGCTGCTGGGGAGCTGGGATTGCTGATGGAAAGCTGAGATTGCTGCTGGGAGCATTGCTGGGGATCTGGGAACGCTGCTGGGGAGCTGGGATCACTGCTGGGAGCATTGCTGGGGAGCTGGGAACGCTGCTGGGGAGCTGGGAAGGCTGCTGTAAGCATTGCTGGGGAGCTGGGAATGCTGTTGCGGAGCTGGGATCACTGCTGGGAGCATTGCTGGGGAGCTGGGAATGCTGCTGGGAGCATTGCTGGGGAGCTGGGAACGCTGTGGGGGAGCTGTGATCACTGCTGAGAGCATTGCTGGGGAACTGGGAACGCTGCTGGGAGCATTGCTGGGGAGCTGGGAATGCTGCTGGGGAGCTGGGATCACTGCTGGGAGCATTGCTGGGGAGCTGGGAGTGCTGCTGGGAGCATTGCTGGGAATTGGGATTGCTACTGGGGAGCTGGGAGCGCTGCTGGGATGCGAGGAGCACTTCTGTGGAGCTGGGACATACCGAGGCAGCAATGCCACCGGCCTTTTCTGCTCCGGCACCTTTCCAGATCCCCAGTTAACTGCTTACTGGTCTCTTTACCTGCTGACAGATCCCTAGGGAAAAGCCACGCAGATCTGCAGCCTGGAAAAACGCTTTCCAGCAAGTATCAGGTGAGGACCCTGAGCGCCGCGTTAGCCGGCACGCTCCGAGAGGAGCCGGGTCCCGGTACCAGCACTCACCAGTAACCAGCAGCACGTTCCCCAGCCTGGGCACTGGTATGGGGCTGGCCGGGCGAGGGACCGGGCTGGCGGAGGCCTGGAGGTGGCACAACCGTGCCCACCCAGGGAAAGCAGCCAGCCACGGGGGCCACTGGAAGGGATGCTGGGAGCCTCCGGGAGGACGAATGCAGCGTATCACCCCTGCAGCACGCAGGCGAGGCGCAGCACGGCCACGGCGGAGGCGGCTGCACGCCACGGCTTCTGCTCCCAAGCCCACGCTGGTACCGGGAGTGAGGAGAGAGAACCGGTCACTGGGGGAAATCCCTGCGTGCCACAGGGCTTGGGATGAAGCACCGGAGGTGGCAGGTCCGGTTTCCCACCGAGAGACCGCAGCCTGCTGGCACACGTGGATTCGCCCGCAGACGGGTCTCAGGAAGGAGAGACGGGTCTCGTCACCCCAAGGACGGCTCCGGAGGCAGGAGCAGCGGTGCCTGGGGGGGACCTGGCCCTTCCCTGGGGCCACCATCCCTGTGTCCGTCCCCACCCAGGCGAGAAGAGGAAAGCGCGGCTGCAGACTTGCCGGTCGGTGGGATTTTCTCCCCGCGCAGGCACGCACTAGCTCTGTTTACGAGCGCTCAGCCCTCGGCCCCGGGGGGAGTGTGAGTGAAACAATAAAAAAAGAAAGAGAAGAAAGCCCAAACAGGCCGGCGCACACCCACAGGCACGGCAGGACTCAAACGCTCCAGCTCAGCTCCGGGGATCAATTTCCCCAGCTATTCCACACGGCTGCGGGGCTCCGGGGAGCTCTAAAAACAGGAAGCCAGTGGTGTAATTTTGAAGGAAATTCTCAAAGCCAAGCCATTAAGGGCTAAAAAGGAGGCTGCATCCAATTCGATCGGAACAGAACAAAATAAAAAACATCATAATGGCAGGTTCAATATTGAGAGTAACCCAATTCCAGATTTCCTCCGCTTAATCCTGCAGGAACCCGCAGATGGCTGGGGGAGGGGGCCGTGCCCGGCCCGTCTGAGGGGCCGACGCTGCCATTGTGTCCCCCCCCCCGCCATCGGGAAGCCACGCGGCAACGGGGACAGGCACCTCCTCACGCCGGCACAGGACGGGGTGCTCTCCTGTGCGGTCGGCCCCGCTGCCACAAACGACCCCGTCTGAAACAGGGGCTCTCCCGCTCTACGGCGTAAGGCAGCGCTCCGGCTTCGCACCGAGCGAGCGGGGGCCCTCGGCCGAGGAAAATTTCCTGCTGCTCGCTCAGGCCTGCGGCAAGCCGCCCTTCTCCCGCTGCTCCTGTCCGAGCGTCTTCGGACGCTCTCCCCACCGTGGCAGAACGGGCTGTTTCCCCTCGGTCCCCTCCCAACAGCGAGGCCGAAGCTGTGCCGGCCGCTCCACACCCTCCGGCTCTGACACCCCCGAGCGCGGGGAGGGCTGCTGGGGAACACCGAGGTGGGGACAGTGACAAGGGTCTGGCCCCCCAGCCGGGACCCTTCCCCAGGGCACGCTGCAGGCTTGGCCACCACCCTTGTGCCCGGTGACAAAGGTCTGCCCCCCCGAATGAAGCCCCCACCCTGACTGATACATCTCCGTCATTCACTGCATGGGGTGACGGAACCGTGCCGGAGTCCCCCAGCCCGAGCTGTGCCTCCATCATCCCCCTCTCACGAGGCTGAAGGTACCCCAGGACCTGGGGCAGGTTTCAGGGTGCGCAATGGAGCACCCTGGGCTTGGGAGAGGCTGGGACGTCACCACCGAGCCAGGTCAGCACCCGAAAGGAGTCAGTGTGACAGCACCTTGCTCGGGGACGTGTTTAATGCATAGAATCATGGAATCACAGAACGGTTTGGGTGGGAAGGGACCTTAAAGGCCACCCAGTGCCACCCCCTGCCCTGGGCAGGGACATCTTCAACTAGCCCAGGTCGCTCCGAGCCCCGGCCAACCTGGCCTTGAACCCCTCCAGGGATGGGGCAGCCACAGCTTCTCGGGGCAACCTGGGCCAGGGGCTCACCAGCTTCATCATGGAGAATTTCTTCCTTATTTTTAATCTCATTCTCTCCTCTTTTGGTTTAAAACCGTTGCCCCTCGTCCCGTGGCTCCCCTCGCTGCTCCAGAGTCCCTCCCCAGCTTTCCCCGAGCCCCTTGAGGGCCTGGAAGGGGCTGGAAGGTCTCCCCGGAGCCTTCTCTTCTCCAGGCTGAGTAACAGAATCACAGAATGGTTTGGGTGGGAAGGGACCTTCAACGGCCACCCAGTGCCACCCCCTGCCCTGGGCAGGGACACCTCCCACCAGCCCAGGTTGCCCAAAGCCCCGTCCAACCTGGCCTTGAACCCCTCCAGGGATGGGGCAGCCGCAGCTTCTCCGGGCAACCTGGGCCAGGGGCTCACCGCCCTCAGCCTAAAACATTTCTCCCTTGGATCTAGTCTGAATCTTTTACGTCGGAACTGTTACCCCCTTGTCCTATCACAACAGGCATCTGTCACGTCAGGACAGAATTCGGGGATGGGACCTGGAGGCCTGGCTCTTGGCCGGGACGCTGCCGTCCTCCGTGCACCCCGAGCGCACGGTGGGGAAGCGGGACGGGCTGGGAATATGCGGGAAAGGACATGCCGCCCTCTTGCCACCGTCGGCTCCCAGCCAGCCCACGGCAGGCACCACGCTGCTCGTGCCGTCGGCCCTCGGAGCGGTCCCCCGGCCGCGGCAGCAGAAAGCCTGGCCCGGGCGAGCCCCCTGCTCACAACTACCTGTCCCCAGGCTTGGGGGAATGAGCTGCCGCACTCACCACATGATCCATCACAAGGTGCTCCCTGCCTGCATCCCTGCTTAGCACCTGCGAGCCTGCCAGGAAACACATGTGACCCCGCTGGTACGGCTCGGCAGGCCTTTCTTCCTCTGATTTAGTTGCTGTTAGTTTTTTTTTTTTTTTTTTTTCTCCTTCTTTTTCCTTTTTCCACCCTCCCCCTCGCCTCGCTCCACTGCTTGCCCTCCTCGCTGAATGCTTGCCAGCTGGGACTCCCCGGCCCCGAGTCCCCGAGCAAGGGCAGGTGCCACCACGAGCCCCCACGTCGGAACGGGGCAGGAGCCCTGGGGGGGGATCTGGCACCCCCGAGCCCCCCTGTCGCACCGGTTCAAGCCTATCGCGACGGCTGCCGGTCGGTGCGGCGGGGTCTCCCCGTCCCCACCAGTGGCCTGTGTGCCCCCTCCCCACCGCCGCCGGCCCCCTCCCAAAGCAGCTCCAGCTGTCGATGGCTCAGATGGGAAGTGCAGGTACGGCGCTGGCTCCCTGCCCGTCTCCCCTGTGTCTGTCTGGTGAAAGAGGAAGCCAGTCCACCTCTGGAATCCTTCACTCTCTCCTCGTTCCTGCTCTCCCCGCGTCTCCCCCGGGGATTCGGGGTCAGCCGCTCTCTCTCGGTCTCTCTTTTTTCCCTTGCCCCTATCAGATTACAATGCAGGCAGTGTTCGCTCCAAATCCCCCACTGCACGTTAATTCTGTTCCTCTGTCTCTAACTACCAAACTGCTTTCCTGTGCCTCCTGTCTTTCCATTCCTCCTCCGCTATTTTTTATCTCTGACAAATAGAGCACGTCAGCTCCAATTGGAGTGAGCGGGATGGGGAAGGGGCTGCGGGAGCAGCCAGAAGCCGGGGAGGAGGGCGAGGGAGCGGCGAGCAGAGGCCGGCGGGGGGCAAGGGATGGGGAGCCGGCACGAGGGGTCCCAGCAGGCAGAGACATGCAGGTCCTCCACCCCATCGGCCAAATCCCAGTCACTGCCAGTGTTCCAAGGGGACGTTCCCAGAATGAAGAGCTGAGAGCAGGGCACCAGGGCTCGGAGGCCACCTGAAGCAGCCGAGACCTCCCACGCGATCCATCATCCCCCTCTGCCTCAGTTTCCCTCTAGCTCACGAGGCTGGCTCTGCTCCGAGGGCCAGGGCAGGAACGTGGGCCCAGCAGTGTGCGCTCCTGCCACAGCGCTGCTCCAAGATCATCAAATCACGGAACGGTTTGGGTGGGAAGGGAGCTTTAAAGGCCACCCAGTGCCACCCCCTGCTCTGGGCAGGGACACCTCCCACCAGCCCAGGTTGCCCAAAGCCCCGTCCAACCTGGCCTTGAACCCCTCCAGGGATGGGGCAGCCACAGCTTCTCGGGGCAACCTGGGCCAGGGGCTCACCAGCTTCATCATGGAGAATTTCTGCCTTATTTTTAATCTCAATCTCCCCTCTTTTGGTTTAAAACCCTTCCCCCTCGTCCCGTGGCTCCCCTCCCTGCTCCAGAGTCCCTCCCCAGCTTTCCCAGAGCCCCTCGAGGGACTGGAAGGGGCTGGAAGGTCTCCCCGGAGCCTTCTCCAGTCTAAGATCTTTGCTCCTGCCTAGAAGCGGAGCCAGATCGCAAGGCAGGGCAGGGAGCAGCACAATTTAGAACACATTTGTGATTCCCCTGGCCTGCACCAGGCCCGCTGGGCCAGCAAGGGTCAGCCTGTGGCTACAAAGAGTATCGAGGGATCTGCGGGGGAGGGGGGTGTCTCCTACCCGTGGAGGAAACCCAAAGCAGGGCACAGGGCTAGAAGCAGGACTTAAGAGACTTCCAGTGCTTCTTGATGGCGCAGACGGATGGATCTGGGTCTCTGCTCTCTGCAGCCCCCCCCGATTCGTGCCGAGGGCTAAAGGTGCTGCTGGCACTGGAGGAGCAGGAGCACCCTGTCCCTGACCTTCCTCGGGATGGACACACGATGCAGCTGAAGGAGCAAAGGGGTGCAGAGCGGTGGGGAAGGCAGCAGGGACGTCACCCCTGTCACCTCCTGCTCCGACGCGGGACACAGGGTGCGGAGGGAGCCAGGGCACGGAGGGGGACGGAGGGAGGTGGGCTGGGATTCCCCGCGCCGCAGGCAGGAACCGCAGCGGTTAACGAGGGGGAAAGCGCTCGCTGGCTTCCCCTGCTCGTGGGCTGGGGAAGGCAGAGGGTCCCATACCAGTAATTCCAGAGAGTGCAGTCCGTTAGAAGAGACCTGACCGAAACGTAAAATTACTGAAAAGAAAATTGGTTTTGTTCTATCTCAAAGCAGGACACGGAGGCTGCACGGTGCCCTCCCCCAGCCGCAGCCCTCCATGATTTATGGAGGGGTGTTTTCTTTTGCAAACCCAGCTGCCGGTGGCCTTCCTGCCCACGGCTTTTACCCGCCTCTGCACCTGGAGAGGCTGGGGAGGCAGGATGGACCCGTCCTCCCCCTGCACAGAGCTGGGAAGGGGCAGGGGGGATCACGGGAGAGACACGGAGCTGTTGGAGCGGGGCCAGAGGAGGCCCTGGAGATGCCGGGAGGGCTGGAGCCCCTCTGCTGGGAGGACAGGCTGAGAGAGCTGGGGGGGTTCAGCCTGGAGAAGAGAAGGCTCCGCGGAGACCTTCCAGCCCCTTCCAGGCCCTCAAGGGGCTCCGGGAAAGCTGGGGAGGGACTCTGGAGCAGGGAGGGGAGCCACGGGACGAGGGGCAATGGTTTTAAACCAAAAGAGGGGAGATTGAGATTAAAAATAAGGCAGAAATTCTCCATGATGAAGCTGGTGAGCCCCTGGCCCAGGTTGCCCCGAGAAGCTGTGGCTGCCCCATCCCTGGAGGCGTTCAAGGCCAGGTTGGACGGGGCTTTGGGCAACCTGGGCTGGTGGGAGGTGTCCCTGCCCAGGGCAGGGGGTTGGACTCGATGGCTTTTAAAGGTCCCTTCCCACCCAAACCATTCCGTGATTCCATGATTCTGTATCAGGAGTCAGGATCTTGTCACCGGTGCCCGCTGTCGGGGCAGGAGGCCACGGGCAGAAATGAACACACGTGAAATCGAACCCGAACCGGAGAAGACACTTTTTTCCTGTGAGGGTGGTCACGCCCTGGCTGGGGTCAAGTCTCCATCCTTGGAGATATTCAGAACCTGCCTGGACACGGTCCTGGGCGGCCTGCTCCAGCTGAGCCTGCCCGAGCAGAGGGTTGGACCAGATGCACTCCAGCAGCCCCTGCCAGCCCCAGCCGTCCTGGGGTGCAGGGATGGACAATGAGACCCCTGAGAGACCCCTCTCCTGCCAGCAAGATGGCAAGTTCAGTCCCGAGCAATTTAGATGGTAATCACTAGGTTTCAGAGTAAACATGGACTCACGTGACAATGGAGGGCAGCCTGCGAGGTGCTGCAACCACACGGGCCCAGCAGCGCAGCTGAAATTCGCTTCGTATCCGACAGGAGGAAGGAGTACAAACCTCCATAAACCAGCTGAAATTATAGCATCATCGAATCATGGAATGGTTTGGGTGGGAAGTGACCTTAACGCCCATCTTGTCCCTGGACAGGGGACACCTCCCACCAGCCCAGGTTGCTCCAAGCCCTGTCCAACCTGGTCTTGAACCCCTCCAGGGATGGGGCGGCCACAGCTTCCCCAGGCCCCAGTCAGCGCAGATCCGGCTCCGGGCTCCTGCCACTCTCCAGGAACCTCTCCTCAGCCGGCAGGTCGGAATCGTTTTGGGATGTGCCGGCGGGGACGTCCTGGGACTTCCCGGCTTGACCTTTCTCACAAGCAGCACGTGCCTGGAGATAAGGTCTCTGGGGGAGGCAGCAAAGATCCTGTCAACGGAGAATGGCATTCCATCGGCCGGCCTGCCTCCTCCCCGAACACCCACCTACCTCCCCACTCGTCATGGAATCACAGGACGGTGGGGGTTGGAAGGGCCCTCTGGAGATCATCCAGTCCAACCCCCTGCCAGAGCAGGGGCACCCAGAGCAAGTGGCACAGGAACGCGTCCAGGCGGGTTTGGGATGTCTCCAGAGACGGAGACTCCCCCACCTCTCTGGGCAGCCTGTGCCAGGGCTCTGCCACCCTCCAAGGAAAGAAGTTTTTCCTCAGGTCTTCTCCACCGCGATCCCGGGAGGCCATGCAAAGGGCGGCTGCAAAACCCACCGGCTGTGGCAGCTCGCCGCGGGGAGCGGGGCCACCCCGGGACCGGCCACGGCCGTGGCCACGGCCCACGCTCGCGCCTCTGCCAGGGGCTGCAGCGTGCGGGGGCCGGTCTCCCCCTCCCTCCCCACCTCCAATCTTTCCGTGCTGATTTACTGCCCACAGAAAAAGTTTCCCTCTTCGAATCCAAGATTCCTTGCGTTTTGGCTCCTGCTCCCGCAAACCCGAATCAACTGTTAATTTTGGCAACCCCCCCCTCTTTTTGCTCTGACCGTGGTCGGACTTTTCCATTCTCAACACCTTGGGAGCTGTTCCCGGGGTGGTGGTGGGGGGGGGGACGGACCACAGGCATCCCCCTCTCTTCCTGGGCACTCTGCCCTCCCCGTTAGGAACCACGGACCGGGAGGACCTGCCGCCAAGCAGCCAAATACAACCCAGAGCCCCCCCACTCCTCACCCTGCCCCGCGCTGGTGTTTACTGGTGCGTTACTGGCAGAGCTCAGGAGGGAGCCGGGTAGGTCTGGAGAGGTTCTGCTTCAGCCCGGCCAGCCCGGAGCCGTGGTCTTCTCTGGCCCAGTGGGCAACCACCCAGCGCGGCAAAAAAGGAGCTCAGCTGGGCTCAGCTCAGCTGTCTGGCAGGGGAGGCCATGGAGATCCACCAGCAGAGCTGGGGGAAGAGAAACCACAGCGAGTAGTCGCTTTGCGGGGGAACCTGCGGTTAAGCCGACTTGCCGGCTGCTCCACAAACACATCCAGCGCCAAGGGAGGGCGAGAGGCACCCGCTGCACCCTCCGCTGCTTCCAGACGCCAGGGGCTGCGGACCCGAAAGAAGTGCTGGAGCCCTGGAGGTGCTGCCTCGTCCCTCGCTGGGATGCCAAAACCTCGCGCTGGCCTGCGAACAGGTTCCCCCTCCCCGCGGCTAAGTGCTGCCTTATAAAGGAGCCGCCCACATCTCGCTTCTGTGCAGAGCAGGCCCAGCTCGTTAAAGATTATGAGATGTAAAGGCAGTGAGCAGGCCCCCTGCCCCGGCGCCTTCCCAAGCAGGGCAAGGGGGATGGGATGGGGATGGGACGGGACGGGATGGGAGAGAGGGATGGGGGGACCGGAGAGCAGCGTCCCGGGGACAGATGCGCAGACCCCACTTCCAAAGCAGACGCTTCGCGCTGGGGAATGATGGTTTCCCCCTCTCTCAGTGAGCTCAGAGATGTCCCCGCCGTCCCTCACGCCAAGTTTCCCCTGGAGAAGGGAAGAAGCCAGACACAGGCAGGCTCCGTCCTCCAGCTGGATTTAATCATGCCCAGCAAACCCCTCCCGGGACCCCCTCTCCCAACCATCTGGGAGCAGAGCTAAACCCGGATGAAAGGAAACCCTGTGCAAGCCCTCCCCGCAGAATGACGGGCGGTGGGGTCTGGCAGAGGCGGCAGAAAGCCCCCTCCAAGACGTTAGATACGCACCTGCATCCCCCCCCCCCCAGCTCCCCCTCCTCGCCCGAGCCCCGCTCCGCAACCCAAGGAAGGATTAGCCGGCGCAGCAGGAGCAGCACGCGATCCAGCACCGCTGCTCCCAGGGACCTGCCAGAAAAAAAGAGCAGAGTCTTCCATGTCAACATTCCTCCTGCTTAGGAAAACACGGCCCCCGTTCCCCTGAATAGCCTATTAAAGAGAGATTTCCTGCCGGGTGGCGGAGAGAAAGCAGAGGGAGGTACCGCAGCCCGGCCAAGATCAGGGATGCGTGGTACCACTGACCGATGAGGGACGGGCAGCTCCTCCGCGTCTCCAGAGGTGGTGGATGCTCTGTGGGTGGGGAGATGCAGTCGGGAGCGAGCAGAGAGGGCTCCAGCGTCCCGTGCCGCGCCAGCTTCCCTCTCCGCATCGCACACCAGGAGAACCAGCTCTGACAAGCTCAGCAGCCTCCCCCGGCTCTATTTTCCTCCCGCTCCACAGAGATGGTTTTCCCCGTACTGTCCTGGCCGTATCGCAGGTTTAGTCGCACACCGGAGTGTCGAGGAGGGATGTTTCGGAGCCCGGTCCCAGTCCCCGTAGCCCAGCTGACCTGTTACTTGCCCGCGGGCACACGAGCGGCTCTGCCCTCGCCCCCAAACCGCACCGCGATGTTGTGGACGGCTGGGGTTTGTCTCAGTTGTGCCCGGCGCCCGCAGCAGCTCCCAGCAGGACGGCACCGGGGTCGCACGCCCGACGGCTCCGCGCATCGTTTGCCCCGCGATTCCCGAGGGCACGGAGCAGAGCCCAGCAAACCAAGGGCTACCCATGGGAATGGGAGCAGTGAGAAAAAACAAGCTCCTCTGGAAAAAAGGCCACACGAAAAGCATCACAGCCCCGCAACGGAGAGTTTCTCCTGCAGCCTCTGGCCACCTAACTCTTAGCGGAGGCGAGATGAGGCGCAGCCTCTGTCCCCATAGCCCAGAGCCCTTCTTCCAGCGCTTAGCTTACAGATAAAATATTTGTACTTCAGAGAGCATAAGCGACGCGCGACGCTGCTGCTCCCCCCGCCTTCAGGAGGCAACCGCTCTGCCCAGGGGAAACTCGGGTCCCGCCACAGAAGCTTTCATTTTGAAATTTCCTTTAAATGAAGTAAATCGTGTGTGTCCCGAGCACAGCGGCCAGGGTCTTGCGGTGCTCCCGGTTGGCCCTCGGCACAACCCCACCAACTTCCCCAGCCTCAGCGGAGGCACTGGAGCCTCCTCGCCCCGCCACCAGCCGCCTGGAAGGGGCCAGGATTTCTCCTCCACCCTCACAGCGACAGCCCAGCCTTCCCCACCGCAGCGCACAGAGCGGGTCACGTCATTCACACCCGCTTCACTTAGAGCCCAGAGCGTCGCTTCCAGCTGACGGGACTCGTGCGGTGTGCGCCGGACAGGACACCTCTCTCTCTTTGAGGGCAAAGCCCCAGCCTGGGAGAACCTCGGCACCGTTTAACGTCTTTGTCGGCGGCACGGACAGTGGGATCGTGGGCACCCTCAGCAACTTTGCCGACAACACCAAGCCATGGGGGGGGTGACACGGCTGGAGGGACGGGATGTCACCCAGAGGGACCCGGCACAGGCTGGAGAGGTGGCCCCGCGTGAACCTCCTGGGCTCCAACTGGGCCAAGTGCAGGGTCCTGCCCCGGGGTGGGGGCAACCCCCGGTGCCAGCCCAGGCTGGGGGTGGGGGGATGGAGAGAAGCCCTGAGAGAAGGGCTTGGGGGGGCTGGAGAGGTGGGGGGAAACGCTGCCCATGAGCCGGCAGCGTGCGCTGGCAGCACAGAAAGTCTCCAGAGAGACCATGGAGCCCCTTCCAGTCCCTCAAGGGGCTCCGGGAAAGCTGGGGAGGGATTCTGGAGCAGGGAGGGGAGCCCTGGGACGAGGGGGAAGGGTTTTAAACCAAAAGAGGGAGATTTAGGTGAGATATCGGGAAGAAATTCTTGGCTGTGAGGGCGGTGAGCCCCTGGCCCAGGTTGCCCCGAGAAGCTGTGGCTGCCCCATCCCTGGAGGGGTTCAAGGCCAGGTTGGACGGGGCTTTGGGCAACCTGGGCTGGTGGGAGGTGTCCCTGCCCAGGGCAGGGGGGTCATAACTAGATGATCTTTCAGGTCCCTTCCAACTCCAACCATTCCGTGATTCTATGAGCCTCGGGCAGACAGAAAGCTCCAGGCAGGGGCTGCAATGCCCTGGGTCGCCGCTCCTTGAAGCGCGCTGGCAGCCCACCACCCACCCCTGCCGCGCAGGATGCCTCTGCCTCCCCTCCACCACCCGCCACAAACCTCGGCCATTAAGTAAAAAGCAAGACAGATTTTAATGACTCCCAAGCCCCTCCAAAGCCAGCTCTCAGCGCACCTCCTCCCCCTCCTGCCATCCGAGCCCAGCTCCAGAATGAAGCCGGACCCTGGCGGCAGCCCCTCGGAGGGACAGGACGCTCTTCTCCGGGAGGCAGATGGACCCGCATCCCCACAAAATAGCGTCTGATTGTCACCCGCATCCACCACGCCTGAGTAACGCGTAATGGGAAAACCCGATGTGGTAGGAAAACCTGACGCTGGGAGAGGAAAGAGACGGGACGAACTCGTGCGGGGGCAGGCGAAGGAAAAGGGGGTTCAGGGTCGGTTTGCTCCCCAAGAGCCGGCAGATGAGGTGGGGGGAGCCGGACCCCCAGCCCGGTCGAAGGGCAGCGGCCGATCCACCGGGGAGCCTCGTCCGTGAGCGATTTTCAAGACACGGTGGCCGTCGGGAGAGGCACTTTCCTAAACAAAGAGGGATCGCTCCGGAGCTTAGGAAACATGAGAAAGAGCCCAGCTGCCAGAGCGCAGGCTGCGAGCGAACCTTGCAGCTGGGGTGGGACGCAGAGGGAAGTGGGGACACGCTCTGGGAGCGGGGGGCCGAGGCCAAGTCCTCTGGCAGCTGTCGGTTCGGTAGCCGGCAGAAGCCATTAACGGCGTTTGGCCGCAGAGCAAAGCGACGCGTGGTTCCCGGACACACAAACAGGCGCTCGGCAGCGGCTCCGCAGGCTCTAGAGTTACAGCCGAGGCCCAGAGGCGAACGCAGGCACAGGCCAGTGCTTCTGATCGCGCCGGGGGCCCCGGCGGCGTGGCTACTGCAGGGGCCGGAGCACAGCCGGCTCAGCTCGGGGACTGCTCCAAGGTCCGGCCATTCACCCCCCTGGACGGGCTCCGTGTTTCTGCCTGGGGAAGAAGCGTCCCCAAGGGCTGCGGAGCCACAGAGGAGACTGTCCGGAGGGATGCTGAGCCCTGGCACGCCATGCGTGTCCCCAGGTATGGATTACAGGACAGGCCACACCAACTGACGCCCCGTGTCCCCAACATGCAGCCCAACTGCAGATCAGAAGGTCGTTCCAAAAATTCTTCTCGCTAACCACCACTTCTGGGGACGGGAGGTGCCCGAGAGCCCCCATGGGCTCCCCAAAACCCAGAGCTTGCTCCTGGAAGCCTTCTTGCAGCAGAGCCAGCAACTGCTGACTTTGCCCCATTAAATGGGCACAGCCAGAAAATGACCCTTCGGGGGAAGGCGGCCCCCCAAACCCACCTTCATCAATCACCCAGCCCAACAGCCAAGCTCCAAAATCCGATCCCCACTTGAGAGAAAAGAAAACCCAAATTCTGTCTGTTCACAGACTCGCTGAGCAGTTTGTTTTTAGGGTGGAAGTGACCTCCGGAGATCGCCCAGTCCAGCCCCCGGCCCAAGGAGGGTCACCAGGAAGGAGGTGGTTGCCCAAGACCGTGTCCAGATGACTTCTGAATATCCCCAAGGATGGAGACTCCACCACCGCCCCAGGCACTCCGTGCCAGTGCTCGGTCATCCTCACAGTCAACGAGCGTTTCCTGATGTTCTGAGGGAATTTCACAGGTTTTCATTTATACCTTTTGCCCTGTACCCAGGCCGTGGGGACTCCCGAGAAGAGCCAGGCTCCCTTGACTTCACTCTCTCCCACCAGGGATTTACACACGTTGAGGACACCCTCCCTGCGCATCCCTGTCTCCTGGATAAGCAGTCCCAGCCCTCTCACTCTCTCCTCGCGTGGAAGATGCTCCAGCCCCTTCGGCATCTTGGTGGCCCTGTGCTGGATTCGCTCCGGTCAGTCCACGTCTCTTGTACCGGGGGGCTGAGCACTGGACACAGCGCTCGGGGTGCGGGCTCTCAGCATCTCCCCTTGCGGCTAAAAACCTCTCATCGAAACCCAAGGGAGAACTTCTCAGCGCTTGCTTTCCTGCTCTCCGATCCGGGCCCCCTTCTCTCGAGGAGCAGCACGGAAGCAGGACTCCCTTTCCAGCCAAGCCCACGTCCACGTGGCTGAACACCTCCGGGGAACACTTCCACGTGGCAGAGCAGACACCGCGCGGGTGCCGCAGAAGCCTGCTCAGACGGCTTTGCTCAGCACTCGCCTTTTCCACAACACCGTGATGCTGTCGCTCACCATCAGCCTCTGTTCTCCTTTGCAGGACACCACCTACCCGACGGCGGCAGCAGCAGCAGCACATCTTGTAGTACAGAATCACGGAATCATTGAGGTTGGAAACGACCTTTCAGATCATGGAGTCCAACCATCAACCCAGCGCTACCCCGCGTCCCTCAGCGCCGCGTCTGCCCGGCTTTTCCATCCCTCCGGGGATGTCGACTACCCCACTGCCCTGGGCAGCCTCTTCCAACGCCCGACAGCCCTTTCCATGAAGGAATTTTCCCCAATATCCATCCGAAACCTGCCCTGGCGCAACTGGAGGCCGTTCCCTCTTGTCCCGTGGCCTGTTCCTCGGGAGAAGAGCCCGACCCCCCCTGGCTGCCCCCTCCTTTCAGGGAGCTGCGGAGAGCGAGAAGGTCTCCCCTCGGCCCCCTTTTCTCCAGGCTGAACACCCCCAGCTCCCTCAGCCGCTCCTCACAAGTTCTCCAGACCCTTCTCCTCCTTCTCCAGAACCCCTCGCCACCTCCGTTGCCCTTCTCCGGACCCGCTCCGGCACCTCAGTGTCTTTCTCGTAGCGAGGGGCCCAAAACTGGACACAACATTGGAGATGCGGTACACGCTGGTGCAGCTGGTATTTGCCATCCTCCACCATAGTCCGTACGGATTAACCGTTGTGTCTTGTCGTCAGCACACCCTCCGCCCCTAATAAAAGTCCCGACGGAGGTGACAGCCAAGCGCAGAGCCCTGCGGGACTGGCGCCTGCCTCCCGCCACCCTCCCCACGAAGCCAAGATGCCGATGCCCCACCAAGAGTCAGCGCCAGCTGGGCACGCACGGGCAAAACCTTCACCTGGACTCTCCCAAGAAGCCACCAAGAGAGGAGGCAATGCCAGCAGGCTCCCGAGGCTCCCGTCCCCGACACCTACCGCCCTGCCCCGCTCCCCTGTCGCAGAAGGCAGGCAGATCGTTTTGACAGACTTGTCTCTGTTGGCAGTTCCAAACCCGCTCGCTATCTTCCAGAGGTTTGCAAAGGGGTTGGTTATTTTGTTCCAGAGTTTTTCCAGGAATTGAAGTGAAGTGGAGCGGTGTTTTTTTGGACAAGCTGTGCTACTGGATAGGGAAGAGATGAAAAAAAAATTGAAATAAAAAAAATAAATCAGGGAGGCCAGCCTGCGAGAGAAGCGTGAGGGAGAGGAAGGAGGGACCGGACCCAGCTCTGCCAGCCCAGGGCTTCGAGCAGCCGCATCGCCCCCAGCCTGGGGGTGCCGGAGCAGCGCCGGAGCATCCCCGTCCGTGCCGGGCAGAGCTGACACCCTCGCTCCAAAGAGACGGCAAAGCGGCCGAGCTAAAGCTTCCCTGAGCTCGTCCTGGATCACCCATTACTGGGATTCTCACAGCACCCAGAGACCCCAGGTGGGAAACGCCTGGTCCCAAAGGGAGTTCAACAGGCTGCCTGTTTTTCTTTTTTTTTTTTATTATGTTGAAAAGCCTTCTGAGAGCACGACTCTCCAAAGGCAAAGTCCAAATAATTGTTTCCAGGTTGCTTGCCCCCAGGTTGCCGTCCATGCTCGACAACCCACGTCTCAGGAAAACGAGGAGGGTGCTCGTGCTGTTTTTCACTTGAGTCATGCGCCTCTTCCCAACAGCCCTGACTGTCTGGACACTTTCTCGCCTAACTCCAAAGTGTCTCCTTTCTCTGGCCTCAGATCTGAGCTTTCGGATACACCCAGCTGACGTGTGCTCAGAGGAATCCCTGTGGGCACAGGCCGCTCCGAAGCTCCCTGGGGAGCCAGCCGTCAGCCCCAAGCCTGGCAGGGAAACGCCGGTTTGCAAAGAGCCTTCCATACGTGTGTATATATTAACCCAAATTTCTGAGCACTGTCTTAGGAATCAACAGCCACCGCAGCAAACCCAGGAATCTTCCCACAGAGCGCCCTGACACCGCTGACACGGTCGGGGGCTGGAAAAGCCAAACAAAACTCCGGGTGAGATGAGTACAGAAGCCAGTAATTCTTCGGAGGGGTGTCGATTAATGGAATCATGGAATGGTTTGGGTGGGAAGGGACCCTCAAAGGCCACCCAGTGCCACCCCCTGCCCTGGGCAGGGACATCTTCAACTAGACCTGCTTGCCCAAAGCCCCGTCCAACCTGGCCTTGAACCCCTCCAGGGATGGGGCAGCCACAGCTTCTCCGGGCAACCTGGGCCAGGGGCTCACCAGCTTCATCATGGAGAATTTCTGCCTTATTTTTAAACTCAATCTCCCCTCTTTTGGTTTAAAACCCTTCCCCCTCGTCCCGTGGCTCCCCTCCCTGCTCCAGAGTCCCTCCCCAGCTTTCCCGGAGCCCCTCGAGGGCCTGGAAGGGGCTGGAAGGTCTCCGCGGAGCCTTCTCTTCTCCAGGCTGAACCCCCCCAGCTCTCTCAGCCTGTCCTCCCAGCAGAGGGGCTCCAGCCCTCCCGGCATCTCCAGGGCCTCCTCCAGCCCCGCTCCGACACCTCCGTGTCTCTCCTGTGATGAGATTCCCCCGTCCACAGGCAAAACCAGGCTCAGCCAAGAGGCACCGCGGCAGCGAGGACCCGGCGAGCGGGAGACGCGGGGTTAAACGCAGGCACCGGGGCAAGAAACACCGGACACTGTCGCCAGGAGCGGAAAATGGATTCGCAAAAGCCTTCCCTGCTGGAGATGCGTGTGTCCGTTAGCAAATCTCAGCACCGACCATTTAAACGGGCAGCAAATATCTGCTCGGCACGTTACAGCTTGAGGAAAATAATCTTTGGGCTGGAGCGTTAGCCCTGGACTAACAACCCGACCCACCCCGGTCCCCTGAACTGGCCAAGCAGCCTCCTGCTTCCTCTGCACGTTCTCTAGTACCCGGAGCGGAGCCGAGCCTAATGAAGTGGGACATTGGAACAGCGGCCAGCGATTCAGGTCTGGAGATGCACATGTCCCCAGACCCCTGGGCTGGAAGGGGAGGGAGGCCCAGGCCAGCCCCCGAGGCCGGAGCAGCCACCCCAGCGCCGGGACTGGTGTTGGGGGTCCCTGCCCAGAGGGAAATGCCCACGCTGCTGGACCAGGGCCACGCGTCCCAGGCACGCAGACTCCAGCAGGAGACAAGCTGTTGGTTGAAATGGAAGCAGGATCCCTGGCTGCCCGGAGGGAAGGCTCTGCCAGCAGAGTCGGCGGAGGGACGGGAGTCGCTCGGCGAAGGCCCGGGGGAAGGACGCTGCACTTGCCACCCTGGCAGGAACGGACAGCGAGGAGGCTGGCGCGCCTTTCCCTGGAGCAGGGCACCGCAGGTAGCCGGAGCGTAGCACCAGCGTGCCAGGTCACGCCGAGTCCGTGGCGCGAGTCCCGCCAGGACAACACTGTGCAGAGCGGGAGAGGCAAGGGGACACTGCCAGACCCCGTGAGGTGGCGCGGGGACTCCTCCACCCAACCTGGGGCCAGGGAAATCCTCAGCCCTGTCCGTCCTGGATTTGGGGGCCGGCTGATTCCTGCCTCCGCCACCTGCTCGAGGAAGCTGTGGGTACCTGGCAGGGAGCCCGCGCTGCCAACGGAGCAGCCCCACGCAAAGGGCAGGAGATGCCGGGCCCCGGGGGGGGAAAAAGGGGGATGGCGACAGCATCGCCAAACGGCAACTTCAACCCTCGTCGGGCAGGCGGTGTCGGCAGCGGTGAGCTGGCATTGCGGCGGCAGCCTCGGCGCCATGCCCTGCCACGCTGCACCACGAACACCAGCGCAGCCTTTTGATTCCCAGCAGGGCTCTGGAGCAGGTGGGAGCAGGAGGAAGAGGAGGATGAGGGCCCCCCCCCCCCCCCCAGCAGCTCCCAGGTCACCCCGATGGCAGGAGCCCGCTCGGAGAGACGTCAGTTGGCTCTGGAAAGGACGAGCCGTAAGCTGAGCCGCAGCAGAGGGCGCAGAGCCGGCACGCAGAGGGGGAAAGTAAATGGAAAAAAAAAAAAAAAAAGAAAGAAAGAAAGAAAGAAAAGTTTCCACTCATCAGCCGAAAGTTGTTGTGGGTTTCTCGCTCTCTTTGGGTCAGGGACCTGATCGTTTAAGTGTATTCGGTGATGTCATTCCTTCCAGAAGGAAAAAGCCTTTCCTGCCCCAACTGAGCTGCTTGACAAACGCTTTAAATATCAAGTTTGGGCCAGCCAAAAGACAGAGTAATTTAGCTCTTTTTTTTTTTTTTTTTCTTTTTTCTGGTTACGGTTGTATCAGCACCCGTTAATTGGTGGCTTTCCCTCTCTGCTCTCCACCGGCCTCGCTGGGACCTCGACGTCTTCCTCATCCCGCCCTGGAGAGAAGCCCGCGCCAGGCCAGGCTGCCGGGGACCGTCCCACGCCGAGGGGCCGCGTGGAGCCAGCCCACTTTCCACCCACGCTTGCCAGGCCAGGACGCACGGCAAGGACCAACCCATCGCCGGCAGGAGCGTGGGGAACGGGCTTGCCCCCGTGCCGGTGGCTCCAGCCCCGGTCCCCCCACCCTCCATCACACACAGCGCACGGAAACTTTCCGTCCTGGCTGCAAACGCTAGAAACCCCGAGCCAGTGCCCAAGCTGCTCGCCGCTGCTGACGGTTCCCCTCCTGGGTGAGCCCTGCTGTCCCGCAGCGTCCCCGAGGACAGTCACCGAGGACTGAAACCCAGGCACAGGGTCGGTCCCGAAACCCCCCCACCTCTTTACCGGGGAGCAGGGAAAGACGGCAGGCAAGGGCACGAAGCAAAGCTCGGGCCCCTCCATCTCTGTCCAGCTGGCACTTCAAGCACAAAGTGCGCAGCAGCCGAGGTCCCTACACCAGCCCGTACAATGGCTTTTATTGGGAAATCCATAGGAATTCCAAATGCCCCCATCAGCAGGTGTCCAGCTCTGGGGTCCTCAGCACAGGGGAGACACGGAGCTGTCGGAGCGGGGCCGGAGGAGGCCCCGGAGATGCCGGGAGGGCTGGAGCCCCTCTGCTGGGAGGACAGGCTGAGAGAGCTGGGGGGGTTCAGCCTGGAGAAGAGAAGGCTCCGCAGAGACCTTCCAGCCCCTTCCAGGCCCTCAAGGGGCTCCGGGAAAGCTGGGGAGGGACTCTGGAGCAGGGAGGGGAGCCACGGGATGAGAGCCAACGGTTTTAAACCAAAAGAGGGGAGATTGAGATTAAAAATAAGGCAGAAATTCTCCATGATGAAGCTGGTGAGCCCCTGGCCCAGGTTGCCCAGAGAAGCTGTGGCTGCCGCATCCCTGGAGGGGTTCAAGGCCAGGTTGGACGGGGCTCGGAGCGACCCGTGCTGGTGGGAGGTGTCCCTGCCCAGGGCAGGGGTTGGAACTAGATGGTCTTTACAGTCCCTTCCCACCCAAACCGTTCATGATACCATGATTCTAAGACCACCTTTGGTGGTGGCACTTGACCAAAGACTGTCCGGGTCTGGCTGGAGAGAAGATCGCTGCCAACAGCGCTGCAGAGACCTCCCTCCCTTCCTCTTAGCTGGGAGCGAAACGGCTCCCGGACACCCCCGTCCTTTGCCTCTTGCCGCTGTCACCCCGTCACCCAAGTCTGCTCAGGAGGGTCCCACCACCCAGCAGCACCAGCTGCCCGGGCACAGACAGGGACCTTCGCCGAGGCGTACGGGACCACGCTTTGATCCGCGACGTCCTGAGAGCGTCAGTTTTATTTTAAAACGCTGTAGGCTCCAGATGTTCTTGTTATTCACATTAGTATCTGCAAACCTTAATGTTCACAAAGTCTTTGGCACCACCGGCATCTCATGGCCGTGAAACGTGCAGGCCAGCGGTGTGTAAGATAATCCGCCCGCACGGTGTGCGTGTCCCTCTCCTGCCATTTCGGTTTTAAATCCGATGCCTTTTCATCTTGTCAAATATCCCCCCGCGCTACCTTCTACATCCTGTTATTGTGTCCTCTCAGACTCCGCTTCGCCTCCAAACGACACAAATCTTGTCTTTTCTCGTCTCTTCATCTGTAGATTCCCCCCCAGGCCGCCAATTATCCCCGCTATCCATCTCTGGAGCTCCTTTTTCTCTCCCTACGTCTTTTCAAAACGGAATAATGGAAATGGGGCATGGCACTGCAGCTGGAGGACCTCACCGACGGGCTGTAACGAAGCTTTCAGTGCTTTCCTTCTTGCATCCCGTTTCCAACTTCTTCCCGATAGCCGAGCGCAGCAGCGGACGTTTTCACCGAGAACTTTCCGAGAACTTGAATTCCATGAGCAAGTGACTCCTTGGGAGCCCAGGAAGGCAGGAAGGAGCCTGTGCTACCCCTACAGCCACACGCTTTAGCACAGGAAAACGCGGGTTAGGACGATCTCTTCAGCTGGATTTGGAGCTCTCTCTAAAGCTCCTTGATAATACTCCCCTCCCCCTTAAATACTCCCTTCTCGGTGTACGAAACACCCGCAGCTCATCGGTGTTCCCTGAGACAAACGGGCACGTTTTGGAAAGGACACGGCCACGCCAGGATGTACTTTCCCCTCGATAGAAGAGGGAAGGAAAAGAAAAAGTCTTGAATTCAGCAGCAGAAACACTTGCCCACCGAGCAGCCAGCGCAGACAAGAGGAAACGGCCTCCAGTTGCGCCAGGGCAGGTTTAGGATGGATATTGGGAAAAAATTCCTTCATGGAAAGGGCTGTCGGGCGTTGGAAGAGGCTGCCCAGGGCAGTGGGGTAGTCGCCATCCCCGGAGGGATGGAAAAGCCGGGCAGACGCGGCGCTGAGGGACGCAGGGTAGCGGTGGGTTTGGCAGCGCTGGGCGGATGGTTGGACTCCATGGTCTGAAAGGTCTTTTCCAACTTAGGCAATTCTCCGATTCTGTGATTTGGGAACCTGCTCTCACGCTCTTCCCCACGGGCAGGCTGGAGGGGGGCTCCCATCTCGGGGTGTTGGGCACAGCCCCGGAGGAACAGGCTGGGGCCGGAGCCCCTCCAGGCTCTGCCCTGGGGTACCGTAAGCTTTTGCGGAGCCGCGAGGGCAGGGAGCGGAGCGAAGGAGCCCCGACCCTCCTGCTCCATCCCCGGAGAGATGCCAAGGCCACCCGGCTGGTGGCAAAGCACCCGTTGGGTCACTCGTCTCCTGGCTCCGATGGGCTCAGCTCCATCCCAGTGGCACTGCCACCCTTCCCGCTCCGAGCCCTTCCTTTCGCACCTTCGCGGCCACCAGACGGGGCCGAGCACGCGCGGCTGCCCGGCCAGACACGCTCGCGGGGGAGATTTGCTCCGTGGTTAACGCAGGCGGCGAGTGGGAAGCCTGGAGCATCTGCTGGAGCCAGGCAGGTCGGGAAGCGCACGCACAGCCGCGCACACACACACACACACACCCCCCCCGAGCGATGAGTTGAAGGAGCTGTCTGCCAGCAGCACATTCTGCAGGATTTTATTTTTATTTTTTTCTCTCTCTCTCTCTCTTGGCTAATCAGCTACTGAAAGAAGAGCTCCCTCAGCCCGGCCAGCCGCTGAGCCCCCCCGCCCGGGTCAGCTGCGCTGCGGAGGAGGGAAGTGGGCTTGGAACAGCCGCCGGCTCACCGAGGAGCACTCAACGCGCCTTCATTCATTATCCACTGACATATGGAATAGTCATTGCGGGAGGAAACAGAACCAAACAAAAGCCCCAAACTGCTTCCTCCCAGCGAGGCCCTGACAGCCTCTGCAGCTCACGGCCATTCATCTCCGCGTGGGGATGGGATGCTCGGGCTGTGGGGCGAGCGCCGGTGGGATGGCTAAGGCTGGGGGGGGGGGGCAGGGAGCCCTGCCATGGGGAACCGTCTCCCTGGCACGGCAGGCACGCACCGGGGCTCTCCTGCCGCCCGGAGCGGGGAGCCTCCTCGCCGGGCACCGGGAAAGGGCCCTGCGTGCGACACGGGCTCCCCTACCCGCCCCGGCCAGGAAACCAATTTATTTTGTTGTGTCTCTTCTCAGAGCACACGGCAGAGAGCGGCCCGGGCGCCCGGCCAGGCTGAGCGCCGGCGGCTGCCAAGTGAGCAGGAGCACAGCTAGAAGAAATTTAGTCTGCGCTAAACACAGGGGCATAACAGGTCTGAGCTATTATTCTTTATTAAAGAGCTCCGAAGCCCACGCACAGGCGGGAGGGGAGAGCGCGCAAGCTCAGAGCCAGCCGCCGGCGGGTGAGTGACAGCCGGCACAGCGGCGCGCACACCGGGGCACCGGCCGTGCCAGCGGCGGCACCGGATGTTTTCCCAAACCGCCGCTGGTTTAGGGAAAAAATCCTGCGGGCGCTGGCGGGAACGGAGCAACAAGGCAGGCTGCACGGGGAGCTGCGGCTGCAGGTGCCCGGTTGGGGGTTTGCAAACGAAGCCGGACAAAAGGGAATTGGGGCACCCTCCCACGGCACCCTGAGCTGCACCCAAGGGTGCTCCCGGCTGGGCACTGTGTGGCACCGACTGGTGAGACGGGCAGGGGAAGGAGCCAAAGGGGACAGGGACGCTCTGCCACCGCAGTCCCCGAGTGCTGGCGCTGGCGGCCGCTGAACCCCAAGGTATGAACAAGCCGGGGGGGGGGGTTACTGCCCATCAGTCACATTTAGAGCTGCTGCCATTAAAGATAACAATCAAGCCAGAGATAATTATCACGGAGAGAGACACAGACAGGGAGCGCAGGGCGTAATCTCTACCCAGAGGCTGCCAAATTTCTTGTGTGCTGCCCCAGAGCCCGGGGACGATCTGCTCCTGCAGCTGTGCCCCGGGCGCCGACGCACGGACAAAGGCTGGGACCCCCCCCCCCATTTTTCCAGGGGGTGCTGCGGCCACGGCATCTCCAGCTTCCACGGCTCTCCCCGCTCTGCTCTCAGGATGCCGGCTCAGGCCGCACCACGCTGCTAATCCCTGGGCTGGGATATCCAGAGGGATGGCATTGCCTTTCGGAGCAGGGTGGACCAGGACCACCCCACACCAACCATCGAGGACGGCAGAGCCAGGAGGTTTTCCACCCCAAATCCACGCTCCCACTGCAAAACGCTGCCGTTCGCTCGCTGGCTTAAGAGGCGGTGAAGCAACATACCCCGTGTGAGGCTGGCGGCACGGTGAGCAGGGCCGGGAGGACGCGGGGGGCATGCGCTGCACCCTCCAAGGCCCAATTCTGCACCTAGACCCCCCCTTCCGACGCACAGCGGGACCAGGGACCAGCCCACTCCGGATAAGGGGCGAGCGAGGGGGTAACGAAGCGACACCCAGCACTGAAACCAGCCCTTCCCACCCCAAAAGGGTGGGCTGTGGGAGAAGCACTGGTGGGACCGGGCTGTGCTCCCTCCCTGCCATCACCGACAACCCAGAGGGATGGAAGTTCACGCCTTCAGCGCCCTCCTAACGAGCACCGCACCAAAGCGCCGCACTGCACGGAGACTTTAATTAAGACATGGCTACACGTTAATTGGGACGAGGCTGCGACGCAGGGTAGGTCTCAACAAAAAGAACGCAAAATAAAAAAAAAGTGATCCCGTTTGCAAGGAAGAAAGCGTTTTCCTGGCCCTACTCGCGTCCGAGCTGCCCCTGCCCGATGTTGGGGGGGGGTGGGGGGGGTGCTGCCCTCCCCTCCCAGCGCTTCTGGGCCACCGAGACAGAAAGCAAGAGAGAGGAGCTGGGCGATGCTCCTCGGCGGAGGCGAGCACAAAGCACCCAGTGTGCGCATCCCAGCCGCAGGAAGCAGAAGCATCAGGGTTCTTATGGAAGAGAGATAAATACAATTACAGAGGGAGGGCAGGGGGCTGGGAACGGGGAACAAGGAACAAAGCCACTGGAAGCTGCTCTGATGTCAACAGGTTCTGAATCAGCGCTCCCCCCACCGGGGCCCTGAAGCAGGACCAGCTGGGGAGAGAGACCTTGAATTCCTGCATGAAAGGGTTTTTTCCCCGGGTTATGCTGGAGACATTACACAAGTGTATGTTTTCTATAGTCATATATTTCCCCCCCCTTCTCTCTAAATCTCTATTCCAGACCCGGGGGCAGGGACTGCCGGCAGCTCCAGCGCTAGCCCAGGTGGGCCTCTACCATCTAACCTTTCGGGCCCTCGCTGGCCCAGAAAGGCCGGCAGGCACCCAATCCTCCCCCTCCCTCCACCGGGGCTGGAACAGGAGCAGACGCGTCCCTCAAAGCTCCAGGAACCGCAAGCCTTAGACCCTTTGAACTGTCAGCGATGCCAAAGAGCTCTCCCGAAGCTGGGTGTGCAGCCAAGAGTCCTGCTCACGCCCCCGCTCAGAAAACTCATGCCCCGAGCCCCGGGTGCCACGCTGCCGTTACTCCCGACGTCCCCCCGCTCCCCGTACCCACGGCCGTTCCACGCCGGCCAGGTGACGCACGTCTCCTCGTTCAGAGCGCTCGCAGGGCGCCGCGGGCACCGGCTGGCTCCTCACCTGCCTGCTCACGCAGGATTTTCTGTGCTCTGCTACTTCTCAGCCGTTCCGGAGGAGACAGGCTGAAGGATTCCACCTCACCGGCACCCAGGAGGCTTCTCCAAGCATTTGTCCAAGTCATGCATGAGGCTACCCAGTACCCATTCAGGTGAACCAAAATCCCAGCAATAAAGGCCAGATCCAAACGCCCCCACAGCCCTTGGCAATCCCTCCGTCCCGACCCCAGGGTTCCACTGAAACAGCTGATTGACGCCAATCGCGTTAATTGATTTAGCAGACGATTAAGAAAGGCAACGAAGTTTGGCTGGAACAGCCAAACCCTAGGGGCATTTTACCGCTATCTTCCACACAAGCAGTTTCCAATCTTTTCCGACGCGCGGAACCCGAAGAGGTTCCCTCCGAGAGCAGACCCCAGCACAGGGAAGGTGACGCCACAAGCCACGGGTGAGGCTCAGTCGCCTTTTATACGCCTGAAGAAACCCTCTCTTGACCCCGGGCTGAAAGCCCCAGCTCCAGCTGTGCGACTTCTAGCAAGGGTGGGAGGAAGGCTCTTCCCAGACAGGAAACATGAGCCTTTCCAAGGTGGATACGACGTTCCTTTCGGCTGCCCCCACGTGCTCCAAGCGACGCACCCGAGCAACAGACCCTCACCAAGAGTCTCCTCGACAGCCCCGACCTGGTGCTGCTGCCCTGCCACGCGTCAGCAGCACAGAGCAGTCCGGGCAATTTCCTTTCGGGGACAACATTACTTGACCATCTCCCCTCCCTTCGAGTTCGCGGAAAAGCCAGCATGGAAGAGGGGAAACCCATCACCCCCGTCTCATACCCACGTAGAAAGAAAAGCTGCAACGGGTCCTACCTCTTCATCCGAGCTGTCTTCTTCATATTCATTCTGAGCGAGCAGATTCCCATTTTCCTTCAGTGGCGAATCATCCACCAAGAGTTTGCTCTTCCTGGAAGCCCCTTTAGCCTGAAAGACAGAGAAAAACAGCTTAGTGAGATTCCACCATGCAAATCTTTGCATTTTTGGTGTCCACTACAGCGGAGACCTTGGCCGGGCAATGAAAGCCGAAGCTGCCACCGACATCTAGTCTGCTGCCAGGTCCAAGATCACCACAAAGCGCTTCATGCCCCAACCCGGAGAGCACTGTGCAGAACAACCTCTCACTCTTAGACCCTCTGGGACACCGCATTGCAGGGGGGAGGAAGGAAGGAAAGGGCTCATTAAGCAGCGCGCACTTACATTCAGCTGGGACTGCCAAGGGAGAAGGTCAATCACCTCTCTCCTGAGGACAGGTTGCCTGAGAAGCTCTCTGGCAGCTCCTCAGCTCGCACAAGAATCGCATTTTCACTCACTGGGCCCAAAATTATTTCTCCCTCCGCAGCTTCCATAACCCAGCCATCTTCCAGAGTTATTTCAAGACCCTCTGTTCCCTCTTTTCCCTTGGAGCTCAATGCCACTGAGACCACGCAAAGACACAACCAGGGCAGAGCTTCCACCAACCCAATCTGCAAGGACAGGCAGCAAAGGATTTCCCAGGAACGCCGCTTCTCCTGAGCGTGTCAGAACACAAACAGCCAAGGATGAGGTGCCAGCAGAGCTCCAGGCTCGGGAAGGCAAGGACTGCGTCAGAAACCGCACAAGCTCACATCACGGAAACAGAAAAATCTACGCCAGAAAGGACCTCTGGAGGTCCCTAATCCAACCCCCTGCTCAAAGCGCAGCTACCTTCCAAGGTAGATCAGGATGCTTGGGATCGCGTCTGGTCAAGCGTTGAGTATTTCCAAGGATGGAGATCTCACCACCTCTCTGGGTACTGTTCCAGGGCTGCACCACTCCCATGGGCAAGAACACTCCTTACGTTCAACCAGAGTTTTCCTTGCTGCACCTCGTCCCCGTTGCCTCTCATCCCATCCCGAGGCATCACGAGAGCCTGGCTCCATCCCCTCATGAAGCTGCAGACAGCAACGGGATCCCCCTTTGTCCCTTCTCCCAGCTGAAGCCGCCAGCTCACAGACCCTCTTGGGTCCCACGCTCCAGCCCCGACTGCCTCGGTGCCCTACACCGGTCCCATTCCTGTCACTGTGTTGTACTGGGGAGCCCCAGACCGGACCCCAAGCCTGGATGGGTCTCAAGTGCCAAAGAGAGGTGAAGGACTCCATCCCCGGCCCCGCCGATGTTGCTCAGGACAACTGCTGACTCCCAGGGTGTGTCCCCAGGACCTTCCCTCCGGAGCTGCTCCCTGGCCATCAGCCCCCGCCTGCCCCCTTGCACAGGGTTATCCTGTCCCAGGTGCACAACTTCACATTCACCATCCTTGAACTTCACAAGGTGCCCATCAGCCATCTTCTCCAGCCCGTCAAGGTCTCTCCGAACGGCAGATCTGCCCTCCAGCAGATCCCCAACGGATCCCAGGGCCTGCTCTCTCCGGTAAGGACAGACCCAGCAGCACCGTTCTCTCTATCTGGCAGGATGCGTGCACGGGGGTTTCTGGTGCCCACCACGACGCCACCACAAGGGCAGGCTTTTCCCAGCACCGAACTTCAGCAAAGGTCCTACCACCGATGGGCTCCACCACGTCCGCGCTCAGGACTCCAGGAGCTGCCGGACAAATTGTTTGAGATTGGGTAAAGCACACAACCATCTCACCTGCACAATCTGAAGTTACCGGTGAGTTTTGAAGTAACGTGCGCATTTGGAGCCACTCCGAACCTCTTTGGAGTAGAGAACAGGGCAGGACCAGGCTGCAGGCACAGCCCCCAAGGTGCCAACGTCACCGTGATGAAGAGACGCCCACCATCACACGCGCTACGCACCGTGACGGAGGCGTCCAACTGAGGTTACCCATCAGGAGTGGTGGGACCAACCCCACAGGGAGCTGAATGCAGCCTCTACGGCTTGGGTTATCCCCATTTATTTTTTTTTTCCATGCCAGAGCCCTCGGCGGGCAGGACACCTCCCGCGCTGAAGCGGAGCTCGGCCCAGCGCAGGGCCCGCGGCCCCACGTTGTGCTCCATCAGAGACAACCGGCGGGGGCATGCCTGGGGCAGGAATTCGTTCCCTCCTCAGACACGGGTAATCAGACAGCACCGAACATCAGACTTCGCCCACTCGCTGACCTGCTGTGTGGGTGCCGAATAAGCTACAGATCCTTCCCTGGAAAAGAGATTCTCTCTCCCCCCTCCGTCACCGCTCGGAGCGGGGGTAGGGGGAGAATGGGGACCCTGGCTAGATCGGGTTTACGGGAGGATTCAGTGAAATAATCGGAAAAACAGCCCCAGAAAACGTCCCTCGCGGGAGCAGTAAAATCCGCACAGTGTGTGATCACCTTCTGCTGTACGTACACACCAGCGCAGCTCCCCCGAGCCGCAGGGAGAGGGGTGGGAGAGAGCCTGGAAAATACTGGGCCGGCAAGAGGATGAGATTACTGCAAAAACAAAAGGCTTTATTAAAAAATTTTTAAAAAGGGAGATTGGAGATAAGTTTTTTTCCAGGCTTTTGGCGCTACGATGGCTTTGGACTTGAGTTTCCATCTTTCCCTCATTTCCCTCCTCTCTCCGCTGCCACGATGAGACCGGAGAAGGAGCCGGCACAGCAAATCCGGGTTGCGGGTGCCACAAACTGCCAGCGTCCTTGAGGGCGAAGGCCGTGCCAGGAGGCGGCCCACAGTCGCTCCAGCGCTCCTGCTCTTACCCCAGCGATGCTCAGCCTCCCAGCCCACACCATCGGGGAGAAAAAAACAGAGGCCCACGGGCTCCCCAGGTCCTGAGTTTACTCGGAGAGCCGGCACAAGCCAGGATCTCGCTTCGGGGTTCTTGCAGGAGATTCACCCTGGCTGGGCACATCTGCAAAGCAAATGCGACTCCAGCATCCAGGGGTTAGACACGTCTATCGGCAGGTTCAAACCCTTCAAGAAGGCTTTGCCAGGAAAATAAGAAAGACCTCAGCTAGGACACCAATCGCACCGCCAGCACCCTGTAATGACTAAAGCCTGCCTGGGAAACGGCAGTGTAGACTAAAACCATTTTGCCAGAAAAAAAAAGGTCTGTCTGAACCGGCTAGGGCCCTAAGGGGGCTTCAGGGTAAGCAGCGGAGGGGCCAGCGGACCTGGTCGCAGGGGAGCGCGGTCACCGTTCACTCCTCAGGTTACTCGAAACACCTCTCTGCGCCTTCCAGGTACATTTACCTTGATTCGCGCAAAGGCTTTTTCCCCACAGCTGGGTCCCGGGCAGGCAGGGACAGGCAGGGACAGGTCCCCCCGAGCTTGCCCTGGGCTTCGTTGGGAGGCAGAAATCCAGCCAGAGCTTTGCTCCGCCGCCCAGGCGGCCCCATGCAGAAAGGCTCGTTCCACAAGAGGGCGGCAAGCGATGCTGGACACACCGCGAAACCCTGCGAAACCCCTCAAAACTACCCCGCCGGCACCCCGCAACCACAGCCGCTGCCAGGGCCGGGGGACGAAGACCCGCCTGGCCCCCTGTGGGGCACCCACGGCTAGTGGGGATGCAGGAGTCGGCACCCCCAGACCTCAGAAGGGAGTCGGGCAGCGCTGAGCTCACCCACAGCCATCGCCGAACCCCATTTCTGGCAGTTTTGGTCGCCGAAGGGGAGACCTGGGACAGCTGGTGGGTTTCGACAGCCCAGACAGGACTTGGAAGAGGTTTAGCTGTAAAGAGGGGGAGAGGGAAGAAAGATGGAAGCCTCCCACACCGGTGAGACCTGTAACGTCCTCCCTCCCAAACCCAGCCCCTGCTCCCCACGCGCGGGTCAGCTGGGGTTCCTCTACCCCACGCTCCAACAGGCAAATTCAACAGAAGAGTTCAGAGGAACAAGAAAAAAGGATTAATCTGAACGAAAACACAAAACAGACGGGCAAAAAGGAGAGGGAGAATACAGTCAGCAGGCTTTGAGGAGAGCCACGTCCTCAGAGAGCTCAATTTTACCATCAAAAAGGCGTGTGGGGCGACAAACCGCGCTCGGTCACACACCGGCACCAGGCAGCCGAGCCGCACCAGCCGCTCCGTGTCTCGGCCAGGCTGAGACGGCAGCTTTCCGGCACGGGCAGAGCCGGCTCTCCCCAGTTATGCTGCAAAAAGCACATCGCGTACCTGACCGCAACGAGAGTCTTATGCCAGCAAAGATGCTAAGGAGAGGCAATAACTTTAGTGATAAATTAGGGAAAGGAAATACGCTTTCAGGAACGCAAATCCCACAGGCGTGAAAGAGAAGCAGAGCTGAAGAAGGCTCGTCTATCCCAAAGCTTTTCCACATCCTCCAGCTAGATAAATTGGTTTAATAAAAGATATCGCCCCTGCCTACACCAGTCCCACTTATTTCCTCAAGCTATATCGCCTCACGGAATCACGGAATCTTCAGAGTTGGAAGGGACCTCTAGAGATCATCTAGTCCAACTCCCCTGCTAGAGCAGGATTGCCTAAAGCACATCCCTCAGGGCTGCATCCAGGCGGGTCTTGAAAATCTCCAGAGAAGGGGACTCCACACCCTCCCTGGGCAGCCTGTTCCAGTGCTCTGTCACCCTCACCGTAAAGAAGTTTTTCCGTGTATTTGAACATAACTTCCTATGTTCTACCTTGTGCCCATTGCCCCTCGTCCTGTCGCTGGGAACCATTGAAAAGAGCCTGGCTCCATCCTCCTTAAACCCACCCTTTAGATACTTGTAAACATTAATCAGGTCCCCCCTCAACCTTCTCTTCTCCAGGCTAAAGAGTCCCAGCTCTTTCAGCCTTTCCTCATAAGGGAGGTGCTCCAGTCCCTCAATCATCTTGGTTGCCCTTCGCTGGACTCGCTTCAGTAGTTCCCTGTCCCTCTTGAACTGGGGAGCCCAGAACTGGACACAGTACTCCAGTTGTGGCCTCACCAGTGTAGAGTGGAGGGGAAGAATGACCTCCCTCGACCTACTGGCCACAGTCTTCCCTATGCAGCCCAGGATGCCATTGGCCTTCTTGGCGACAAGGGCACACTGCTGGCTCATGGATAATTTGCTGTCTACCAGGACCCCCAGGTCCTTCTCCTCAGAGCTGCTTCCCAGCATGTCCGCCCCTAACCTATACTGGTGTTTGGCATTCTTCCTTCCCAGGTGCAGGACCTTACACTTGCTTTTGTTGAACCTCATTAGGTTCTTCTCTGCCCAGCTCTCCAGCCTGTCCAGGTCATGCTGGATGGCAGCACGGCCCTCTGGAGTGTCGGCCACCCCTCCCAGCTTGGTATCATCAGCAAACTTGCTGAGGATACACTCTGTCCCATCATCTAGGTCATTAATGAATATATTGAACAAAATTGGACCAAGACCAATTGGCCTCCACGACGTCCAGGCTAGACGGCCTCGGAAAGACCAGCGAGGCAGGCTTTTTAGCAGCTGCCTGGACTACCTGAATCGGGAAGGGAAGCATCCCCTGCTGCATCTGCTGCTCAGTCAAATAACCATCAGAGCACGTTAACGGTCCAGTTAGATCCTCCTTTTCCTCCTGAAACCAAGATTAAAACATCGGTAGCTGCTTCGGCTCCCCCTTTCCCCTGAGTAAAACCCGCTTGCCTCCCACCCTAAAGTTCTCAACGTGCTCCCACGCAGTTCCACCTTGCCCGTGGAGAAAAGATCAGAAACTCCTGGCTTGCAATTTTCCAGCAGGACGGGAGAAAGGTCCCCGCTGTCCCAGCGACCCCCAGCTACAGCGGCGCAGAATCCCCTCGGGAGGCAGGAAAGCTGCAGGGAGGGGATGCGCCAGGCGGGTGCTGCCACCGCAGAGACAGAGTTGGGGTTACAAGGAGCCGCGGAGGCGAGGGGGAGGACGGGCAGCAGCAGGGCCAGTTCTATGATTCGAGAATTGATCAGACCAGACGTGCCGGAGGGAACAGGCAACGGACCCTGAAGTGGGAGCAGCCCTAGAGCAGACAGGTTTGGGAGCTGCGGCAGCAGCACGCGCCTACGTGGGACAAAGCGAGCGTCCCTCGTGTTCAGGAGAGGGGCCGAGAGGTTTCTCTCAGCTTTACCAGACACCAGGACGCGCACGGGAGCGGTGAGAATCTGGTTTATCGGTGCCGAGCCCGGACCCTGGTAGGATCGTAGGGTCGGGGGGGAGGACGCGGAAAAGCAAGCAACCAACACACACACACGGCTTAACTTCTTGCTAAAGCAAGACGGTTCTTGGGCCTGATCTTTCCAGTTGCCCTGCTCGCCCTGTGAGGCAAAACAACTAAATCCTCAGCTTTACACATGGAAAAAGGAGAGCTACAGGAGCAGCAGGGATCCAGCTACAAGGAAGAGTATCGCATTCGCGGCCCTTTGAGGGACAGTGCACTCGTGTGGGCTGTTCTCTGGGACCTGTCCTTCTCCACCTCCCCTCAACACGCTCTAACACCGACCTGCAGCAGCTCCAGCTCTCCCAGCGCCTCTACACCAACCGCTGCTGGGACAAACAACGTGCCGGGCTTGTGAGGAAAGCTAGGACGAAGCCATATAATTCCTCCTGATGAGGAGGGTCTCCGATCCTGAGGAGCCTGTAAGACCAGCTAAGCCCTGTGGCAATTTAAGGAGCTTAAAACACAGGTTCACCTCATTATCCGCCGTTGCGTTTGAAGAGGTTTCCGTTCTCAGGCAACCTCTCGTAAGCCACAAGATGCAAGACAGCAGCATCTCCAGCACTGCTAAATGAACGTATGTGACACCTCAGGTCTGAGCTTAGACGTAAGAAGATCCAAATCGATGCCTTTGAAACAAGAGCAGTAAAGCGGCTTCTGCCAGGGCCAGGACAAACCACCCTGCTCAGCCAGCCGCGGAGAACCAGGACGACGCAGCCACGTCCGTGTAAGGAGCTGTTTGAGCAGCAGCCTCTGGAGCACGCCTGCTGCCGGGAGCCCAGGAGGAACTCGGCTGGATCCTCCCTGTGGGACAAACCGAGTGACATCGGGCCAACACTGGCAGCAGGTCCCCATCGCAGTGGCAGACAAAGCCATCTTTCCACATCCCAGTGCCTTTGGCAGAGGGGATGTTGTCTCATCTCCACCAGCTCAAGTCTTCCTCCACTGAGCGCTCTAAAACCAGGAGACGGAGCCTGGGAGGCCACATCACAGGCAGTGCTTTGAAGTCGTCGGCTGCTCTTAGCTTTCTCCTCTCACCGGGCTCTCCACGTCACCGTCTTCTGGTACCGCCGCGTTGATCAGCCAGGCTGCTGTATCGCTGCACGACGTACCACTGCGAGAGCTGAAAGTCCTGAGGACGCGGAGGGGTAACTCGTGCAAAGACCGTCAGCGCAAGTAACAAGCCCGAAATCGTTCACCCTGTGGGCAAACATCAATTTGTTCCGTTTCGTGGGGCTGACGGAACCGCTAACAGCACAGAAAGACGAAGCTCGACATGGGAAGAGTCTCGCTCACGCACCAGACTCAAGAACTAACACGTCTCAAGACAGAGACAGCTTGCCAGAGTGCCAGGCAAACCGTTTAGTGCTGCAGCTTGCCTTTGCGGGGATTTTGGGCAGAGGGCACAGCGCTGGGTGTGTGAAAGCTGGCCTGTCCCCCCCCGCCTCCACCAGGAGCATGGAGCCCTGCGCCGACCCAGGCTCACCGCGGAGCACAGCCCTCCGCGCCCCGGTAACACCCACACCGGGCTGGGGCAGGGATCGGCACGGCAGGCTGGGGACGCTGAGATCTGCCGCTCTCCCAGTGCAGTGACTTAGTGAGGTACCGTGGGCACGGTGGGCACCAAGCAGCAGCACTTCCACTGACGCCGCGAGCTGCTGCTAGCACCAACAGCGGCTTCTTTCCTTCCACAACTGCTAGAAACACATCATAGAATCACGGAATGGTTTGGGTGGGAAGGGACCTTAAAGAGCATCAAGTCCCACACCCTGCCCTGGGCAGGGACATCTTCAACTAGACCTGGTTGCCCAAAGCCCCGTCCAACCTGGCCTTGAACCCCTCCAGGGATGGGGCAGCCACAGCTTCTCGGGGCAACCTGGGCCAGGGGCTCACCAGCTTCATCATGGAGAATTTCTGCCTTATTTTTAATCTCAATCTCCCCTCTTTTGGTTTAAAACCCTTCCCCCTCGTCCCGTGGCTCCCCTCCCTGCTCCAGAGTCCCTCCCCAGCTTTCCCAGAGCCCCCTTAGGGCCTGGAAGGGGCTGGAAGGTCTCCCCGGAGCCTTGTCCAGAGCAGAGGGGCAGAATGCCCCAGGGCTCAAGAGGCAAGAAGGCTCTGCAGAAATTGGGCCACCACAAAAGAATGCGTCAGCTGCTTTTCTCTTTCAGACTGGTGTGGCAAACACGAGCACAAATTAATCTACAGGGGAGGAGAAAAAGCGATACAGGGCTAGGGAGAAGAACTGGACAGAGGAGCCCCCATATGCCCCTGCTGATGAGAATCTCAGCTCCAAACGGCTGGGCTCCTGCCGCTGCGGCTGCGCGGCGCGGAGCCGAAGGCAGTGCAGAGCCACCGAGAAGAAGGAAAAGGAGCCCAGGTTCACTGCCAGGCGCCAGCGGAGAAGCAGAGAGAGGAGCCGGATACGGTACCGCAGCCCCGAGCTCCGTGAGGATGCTCCGAGCTCTGCAGCTGAGCGGTCGGGAGCAGGGCCAGGTCTCCGGGTGCCATCCCTGCAGGAAGGGAAGAGGTAAGCGGCTCTCGCTGCACCCCCAGTGTCTCCCCGAAGCCTACGCCCCGCACAGGGCAGATGAGCTTCAGGTGCTGGGTGCCACAGCAGGGACTCTCCAGCAGAGCAGCGCTGAAGGGGCTTCCTGGCTTCGAAAAGCAGCAAATAAACATTTCAGCCTGGCCTTCAACTGCAGGCCACCGGGCTTCTCCCCAGGGGCTCCCAGAGCCGAGTCGGACGGCTCAGCTCAGCACCGGGGCTGCCAAGGAAGAAAGCACAGCTTGTCAGAACGCTGGGAGTCATTAAGAGGAAATCTAATCCGACAAGGACAGCCTAATATTTACACAGCCCTGCGAGCTAGAGAGGCACTAAGAACGGGGCTTTGCAATCTGCTGACAGGCAGGTGGTGGAAGCTGTGGCCTTTCTGGCTCCGGGATCCCCGGGGGGAGCTGGGACAGCACAATTCAGTTCAGCACCTTGCTGCTCAGACCGGATTAACACTTCTCCACGGGCCGAGGCGCCAGCATTGGCTCACACTTCAGTACCTCTCTCTCTTCTGTCCTCAGGAGAGGCGGTCTTTACTCCTCCGCGGGTTTTTTAAAGCCCCAAAGGCCAGGCTTCTTACATTCCGACTTCCTAAAAGCATCTTCTTGGAGAGAGCTGCAGATCGCCACCAGCATTGCGAGATGGAGCGCAGCTCTGGAGAGGCACCTCATCATCCCACCACCATCTACGCTTGAATTCCGCCCAGACGCTAACACGTCCTGAAACCGGTTTGTGTTTCACCGTCTCAGGAGCCGTCGGTCTCCCCATCACTTCTCTTGGCTGGTCAAACACAACAGTCGCTAACTGGGATATCTCACAGCATAAAAATATAAACGTCCGGCAAGAGTATTTCAAGCACCAACATGTTCAGAGAGCAGTGACACCCCCCCTCTATCTAAAGGGTTTCTTCCCTTGCCAAAGCCACTCCTTCCACAGATGGAGCAGCAAAGATGAAGCCCAGACCAACGAAGAGCATCGGCTTGGCTTCGGCACCCTCCAAACCACTGGCTTTCACCAAGAGAAAACCATAGGTTTTTCCAGAAGCGGGGAGAGACCATGATTAAAGGAGTCAGTTGCCAGAACAGTGTTACAACCCCTCGCTGTGAGGTGCGACACCAGCGGTATCCTCCCCGTCCGTGGGTCAGAGCTCCCAGCTCTTCCCGGAGCCCCAGACAGGCCTCTCCGGGAGGACCGTGATGCTGAGTCTACAGAAAAGCTCTGGCAACCTGAGCACGCAAGGCTCCTTGCTGTCTGGTCTCTCAGCAGGAAACCTCAGAGTAATCACAGAACATCTGCAAGTTTCCCTTCCCTTCTCCGTCCACGCGCCGTCCTTCTCCACGAGCTCCCTGATGCTCTCCACGTTTCTCTGGCAGAGCAGGAGACCCTGCTGTCGGTTCCTAAGTGCTGGACGCATCCAGCCCCGACGCACACGCAGCTCTCCTGTGCGTAGTCCAGAAGCCTCGGGAAGCAGCAGCTTGGGAATCCTCCCCAGCCTCGATTAACTTGCTGGACAGCCAGAAGATACTGAAAGGAAGAGACCCAGGACACGCACAAACCCCTCCGAAAGCGCTCCAGAGCCTGCCTCGAGTGACGCGCACAGTGACAGGCCATTCCCAGAGAACAAAGTCATCTTTAACATCAAGGCTGAAGACCCGACGGGGAGGAGCAGGAGGCTTCTCCGGCACCAGTTCAGGTGTCCACGCCGTTGGCAAGGCACAAGCGAGGTTGGAGCAAACCGGGATCAGCTGGGAGGGCTAAAGGCAGGTTCAAAGCAAATTTCCACAAGACAGGATGAGGCTTTCGGTTTTGAAAAAGGGGGACAGCAAAACAGCCATCCAGGCTAGTATGAGCGCGCTTGGCAAAACACACAGAAGGACTGTAAAAATCAGGGCTGGGTCTCTACGAGGGGCCAAGCTGATCTTGGCTCTGCCACGGAAGGGTGGTCTGTACCCTCCCGCCCTCCTCCTCCCGCTGCTCCCTGCGCGCCTGCTCGGCTCCCGACACACTCCCCGGGAGCCGATTCAACCCGCTCCCCTCGCGGAAGGGAGGGGGAGAGACAGCTTTCGGCCAGGCCAAGGAGGTGACCCGGCTCAAGGAAGCATCTTCTGAGACGGAGCAGAACCAGGAGGAGAGGACGAGGCTGGAGATGGGAAACATCCCCACTCTGGCAGCCCCCGGAGAAGCTGCCGACTGGGAAGTTCATTCGCCTGCTGTGAAAACACAGCTCCGGAGAAGCTGCCAGGGAGGATCCGCGCTCTGTATTTGCACTTTGTTACCCAACTGCAAGGAGCAGGAAGAACTGGGGGCCGTCACCGCCACGCTGAGTATCAGCGGCTCCGCATTGCGGCCGACGGCTGCTTTTGGCACTTACGCATCACGTCCCCGACAGTGCTACGCCGTACTGGAAATGAACGCCGTATAATTTGCAACATATTTTAAGCTTAGGGCTAAAAAAATCAGTTAAATTTCCAAGAACGAGCTAAACAAAGGCAGAAGAGGCTGGCCTCCAGAGCTCCCTGCTGCTCAGAGATACCCGGCCGCAGGCAGACTCCAAATCGTCATTCAGCAACGCCCCCAGAAGCGCCAAAGTCACCACACCAACCGACCAAACAAGAGAGGCGTCTAAGAAGTGACTATAAATTTTTGGGCAAGTGTTAAAATCGCCTCCAAAGGAGCAGGGACGAGTTCCCTGCTCAAAACACTGCTGGCGGAGGCGCAAGTTAAACTGTTTTCTCTTACCAGGGTTAAACCCCCGCGAGGTCTCCTGGAGCATTTTAGGGGCACAGGGTAACAGCGTCCTCTGTTTCCGACAGGGAACACAGCTTGGAGGAGATCCTAACGAGCAGCCAAAGCCACGGATTAACGTCAAGGACACTCAAGAGTCTGTGTTTCTTTCTGGAGTGTTATTTTCCTCTCTTTTTCGCGTTCCTGTAACTAAGAACCTGACGGAACAAAAACTCGTTTGGCGGCACCTGAGGACTCCGCAGGGTTTGCACATCGCTTTGGCTAAAGCGCCCCTACAGAGCGCACCGAACTGAACAAAATTAAAAAAAAAAAAGAGAAAAAAAAGAAAAAAGGTGGGTGCTGTGGCAGCGGGGGAGGCAGGGCGTGCACCGGCAGCTTCGAGGCCACGGACCGAAGAGCAGAAGAGCCAGCAAAAGCGATTATCACAAACACCAGCTCAAGGGAGAGCGAGGTGGTTATTTGTGGGGCAGATCCTCCCGCTGCCCCACGGCAGCTCGCGGCGGGTCTGTTTCTTACCCGTCACACTAACAGCAGCTCCGACACTCCACCAGCCCTTAGACGCAGCCGCAGATACCCACGGTCAATCCTCCTGCCTTATAAACATAACAAAAAATAATCCCCCCCCAGCAGGTTTTGCCATCACAACCAATCCAAGAAAAATTTTAGCTCGCCTTTTAACGACGTTTTCACCACTAACTCCTAGTAAATTAAGCGGCTTTGCCAATCGGGGAGCTGATGAACAGAAATCAAGGGTTTTAAGAGTGTGCAATCAAGAGACTAGAGTTTGAGAAATCTCATTCAAAATTAAATGTAGCTATCCGGGGCAACTAAACAGCTCTCCGATGCTAGCAAGTGAAATATTTTCTAAGTATAAGCTCGTTCTCTTCACTCTTGCCCCAAAGCTGTAAGTTCGTTTTTAAATACGACAGTATTACACAAATGGCTTTAGCGTGGGTGTGCCGGCCACCTCCGCCGGCGACCCAGCAGCTCTCCTGGCAGAGGGGGACAGCGAGCGTCCCGAGGACAGACCCCGCTCAGACGGAGCGGTCCCTCGAGCGCTCCTTCCCCAGACCCTGCGCGTAAGCTCCATTTTCTTCTCCGAAGTTTCCTCCCCCCGCCCCGTGAAGCAACGAGCGCAGCTCCAAAGCCGAGAGCTGTGGAGAGCGACGGCCAAGGAAAGACTCAAGATGCTCCCGGGAAATTCTTACTTCGTACTTGACCTCGGCTCTCCCCGCGTTCCCGAGGGGTTTCGATGCAACGTAAAATTCGGAACTGCGCACAGCACCAAAATCATCGAGTCTCTCTGAAAAGCCGTCTGACCTGCAGGGGCTTCTAAGACTCTAAAGCAGCAGTTTTCAACCCGTTTACTTATGACATTAACGCCAAGGCCCTGGAAAGAAGGAAGAGAAGAAAACCCAGCTGCGGGAAGCTGCAGTTCACTACGCAGGGTTCACAGCTCCAGCAGAAAGCGTTTAGGGGTGCCGCACGCCAAAAAGGACGGAGGCACAGATCGCAGAATTACTTCCTTGCAGGATCCCAGAGAAGAAAAGGGTCTGGACAGACCAAACCTCTGTCAAACTCTGCACTGGGAAAGTGACGCCCTTGCAAGGAGCGTTCCTTTTTCCCCCAAACAGAAACAGGTAAACATATTCCCGGCCATGTCCGACATGTTTGATGTCTTTTCCCCCTCTGTGAAACCCCTTCAGGAGCCTTCTGCCACAAGAGGAAGCACAGACAAGTCTCCGCTCCGTCTCTAACGTCCCTGCTCGGGATGGCTGCAGTTTGTGCCGGGGAACTCTCTCCACACGCAGGTCGGCAGCACAGGAACGGCACCAGCTCCTGCCCTTCTGCCAAGACGCCGATGCCTCTGCACAGCAAAGACCCCAAAGGCAGAAGGCAAAGCAAGAAAGGAAACTGGGAACGCGACTTCACTGAGCCGTCGCTACAGAACCGACAGACTATCCCTGCCCAAAGCAGCAGCGAGGCCAAAAAAGGGACATATCGCACAGCAATGGAAACAGGGGTCAGGATCAGCCGCCCCCTGACCTGCTCGGCTTCTGCTGTCACTGCTGGAGCTCTTTTTTTGGGCTGTGCTACCTGCACAAAGCGCGCAACATTCCAGGGAAGAGCTTGTCATAGAATCATCGAATGGTTTGGGTTGGAAGGGACCTTAAAGATCATCTAGTTCCAACCCCCCCTGCCCTGGGCAGAGACACCTCCCACTAGATCAGGCTGCTCAGAGCCTCATCCGGCCTGGCCTTGAACACCTCCAGGGACGGGGTGTCCACAACTTCTCTGGGCAACCTGTTCCAATGCCTCACCACCCTCACGGCAAAGAATTTCTTCCTAATATCCAATCTAAATCTACCCTCTTTCAGTTTGAAACCGCTACCCTGTTTGTCCATTGTTACCCACGTTGTCCATCGTGTCCAGCTTGACCCGGGTTGCAACGAGGCAGTGATGGATCCCAACATCCGCAGATACTTTCTTACGGACCCATAGCATTGCACGCACTTGGATACCGAATAGAAGGCTGAAGAATCGGGTGGGGTGGGCGCAGAACCAGCCCCAGCTCTCACAGACAGATGCACAACGCGGTGGCAGTCGGTCCCGGCTCAAGCAAGCGTCCTACTGCTTACGCGGCCGCGTGGCACAACAGAGCCGAGAGCCAACGCCGAGGAAAACAACCCTGCTACCAACCAAAACGCCTGCGCAGTCGGGGGACCAATCGTTCTGAAAAGCAAAACAGAACAAAAGCAAAAAAGGCCTCGCTCCCCCAGAGTGATTTCTGGGCTGGAGCAGGCGCCAGGCCCAGCCCACACCAGAGATTCGTAAGCGGTTGAAGAAGCACAACGGCGGCATCAGGGTGGGAAGAAGCGGCTGTCAATGGAGAAATCCAAGCAGGACGGCTGCTGCACGGCAACACCGCAGCCCCAGGCACCGCTGCAGAACTCCTAAGTGGGTTATTAGAGGAACTTCCTACTAAATTTCTACTCCAAACCCTCATCCTTCTACCCATCCTCCAAACGAATGCACAGACTTCGATAGCCAGGATAATAACAAGGCGTTTTTTGTTAAGCCTGGGGCATGACGCAAGGTGAAGGAGGCTGCCGTGCCCAAAATCCCAGGGATCGCACCTTAATACCTCAAGACAAATGTGAGTGTGAATTTTTCCACCAATCTTTGTGCGTGCACCTTCTGAGACAGAAGTGAGACTACGTCCGTGTAATAATGTTCTAAAAAGGCTACTATCTATGAGAGAAGCATCGCTACTGCGACTCTAGAAATGCAAACCGGCACAGAAGTTGTTTTGCTGTTAACGAGCCAGCAGCACTACAGCTCTCTATGCTGCGTCTCATTCCAAAGGCTGAAGTGTCACCTAATTCTGTACGCGTACGGTTCCCTCTTCTGCTGCTCCGACGTGGTCAGACATCCCTGACCCCCAGGAGACGGAAAACGGGCACTCAGCCTGCGCGAAGCCCCCTCAGCATCTCTGGGGCCTCTCTACCCAACGCGCAGCCTGGAATCCTCACGCCAACCCAGCTGCATCGCACAGCCCAAGGCCCTACTTGTGTAATTAAAGAAAAGCAGCTAAAAAAAAAATAAATAAAAATCTAGAAGCACAGAATGATTTGAGTTGAAGGGACTTTTAAAGCCCACCCAGTGCCCCCCCCTGCCCTGGGCAGGGCCACCTCCCACCAGCCCAGGTTGCCCAAAGCCCCGTCCAACCTGGCCTTGAACCCCTCCAGGGATGGGGCAGCCACAGCTTCTCTGGGCAACCTGGGCCAGGGGCTCACCAGCTTCATCGTGGAGAATTTCTTCCTTGTTTTTAATCTCAGTCTCCCCTCTTTGGGTTTAAAACCGTTGCCCCTCGTCCCGTGGCTCCCCTCCCTGCTCCAGAGTCCCTCCCCAGCTTTCCCGGAGCCCCTTGAGGGCCTGGAAGGGGCTGGAAGGTCTCCCCGGAGCCCTCTCTCCCCCAGACATCCCCACCTCACGGGTCTAACGAAGGTCCCCCCCTCACAGCGGTTTCGCCATGGCTCACACACACAGGCTGGATTTTGCTTTTTCTCCCCAATTTACAAACGGGGGGGCATCGACACCGGGCACGGGCCCTTCCTCCCACCCGTTCCTCCTCCTCCAGACATGAGCAGCGGCCGGAGCAGGGGGAAAACCGCCGTTGCCTGGCCGGGCTCTGCCTCCAGGCTCCGTTACCGGTGAAGCAGCACCGGAGGAACCGACGGCCGGCGGGGGGGGGGGGGTGGTGGGACCCCCAACCGGGCCACTGCAAACCCCGGGGGGGGGTGCCGTGCCTCGCCCCCCACCCGCTGAAACGGTGTTTCCCGGCGGTTAGAGGGAACCCCCCCACCCCTGGTTTGAGTCCTTACGTGTATCCGGGGGGGCGAGCTGCCGCCGGGGCCTTCCTCCGGGCCCTCATCCTCCTCCTCCTCCTCCTCCGCCGCCGAGGTGCTGTCGCTGCCCGAGTCCTCCAGCCCCGAGTAGACGCTCTCCTCGCTGTCCGTCAGCTCCTCGCTCTCCGCGGCAGGACTCGGCTGGAAGGGAACGGAACGGGGGGGGTCAGGCCTCCGGTAACGCGGAGAGAGGGGGGGGGGTTCAGTCCTCCGGTAACGGAGTGGCCCGACCCACCGACCTCCCCCTGCGCTGCCAGGGCCCCGCCGGCACCGGGCCGGGCCCTCATCGCCCGTAACCATGGCAACCCCTCCCCGACCTGCTCCATGGCTCCGTCCCGCCGCTCCGCGTGCGCCGCCGCCGCCGCCACGCACCACGTGCGCGCGGGTCAGAGGTCACGGCCCCGCTCCGCCCCCCCCCCCCCCGGCCACCACCTTTCCGCCTGCCCCCGGCCCCTCCCCGGCAGCAGCGGCCACACCGGGAGGGGGAAGGGCGGGGGGAGGGGGATCATCCCGGTGGGGGGGGGGGGGGAAGGGCAGGGGATAACCGGGGAGGGGTCAAAGGGGAGAGGTGACACGGCGCGGATGCGCATGCGCCGCACCCCGGTGGGGCCGCATGCGCATAGGCGCGCACCGGGCGGGTGCCGGCGGAGCAGGCGCGCATGCGCGGAGAGCCTCACCCGGGGAGGGGGGGGGGGGGGCTCGGCGTGCTGCGCATGCGCACTGGGGCGGCCGTTGGGCGCGCACGCCTCGGCCGGCCGGCGCGTCGGCAGAACTGCGCATGCGCACAGAGGGGAGGGGAAAGACTCCTTGAGGGGGCGCATGCGCACGGCGTGCGGCCGGGAGGGAGGCGTGGCCCTCCCCGCGCGCGGGTTGGGGGGGGGGGGGGGAGAGGCGGCGCCGCGCACGCGCGCCGCCGCGCCGCGCGGGGGGCTTGTCTCGGAGGCGTCCCAAGATGGCGGCGGCCATGCTGGGCCCCGGGGGTTGCAGTGCGCAGGCAGCGGCCCGGCCCCGCGGCGGCGGCCGCCGGCGGCACTAAGCCCCGCACCGCCCGCCTCGGCCCGCCGCTAAACCCCACCTGGCGGCGGTTTCCCCGGGGAGAGGGGGGCGGGTTGGGGGGGGGGGGGGGGACGCCGGCTCGCTGCGGCCTGCCCCGGGGCCTGCAGCCGGGCCCTGAGGCCGCCGCCGCTATGGAGGGGCCCGGCGCGGCGGCGGTGGGCGCCGGCCCCGGCGGCAGTAACGTCCCCGCTTTCCTCACCAAGCTGTGGACCCTGGTGGAGGATCCCGACACCGACTCGCTCATCTGCTGGAGCCCGGTGAGTCCCGATGAGGGGACGAAGCGGCCGAGGCCCCGGGGCCCGGCTCCCGGCAGCGGGCGAACGCCCGCTGACGGGAGCCGGGCCCCGAGGCCTCGGCCCAGGCGTGTCCGCGGCCTCCCGAGTGACTTTCCCAAGCCGCGGGACTCTCCAGGCCTCGCAGTTCCTAATTAGAGGTGCTGCCTCTTTCCCCGCTGCTTATCCCGCCCGTGCACCTCATTATCCCAGCGCCGCAATCCCTCAGGGGAAAATGAGCTGTCCCGGCTATTCGAGGGGAAAAAAAAAACCAAAAAACCAAAACCCCAGCGTCCAGGTGCTTTTCTAACTGTTTCCATGGCAGGGGATGCTCTACAGTATTTAGCCGTGTCATTATAACCGCTGTGCCAGAGCCCGTGCTGTTTCCGCTTCGCTCTCCCGCTTTATGATCGCTCCAGTCGTGCAAGTCCCCCTTTTTTTTCTCTCTCTTATTAGCCGCTTGGGGAAGCGTAAGGTTTGTCTAAAAGATCAGAGCGTCCAGAGCCAAATGCTGCAAGCTGTTTTTTTCAGAGGCAGTCCCATCTATGGTGTTTACCTGAAATCAAAGGGAAGACGTTTTCTTGCTCTTTGTTCTTAACCTGGCAGACCGAGCAGTTAAGTGGAAATAAGTTCTTGCGAATATTCTCCTGTATCGCCTTGCGTCGACCGCAGATCAGGCGTTTGCTACCCAAACTATCGAAGGAAGGGGCGTGCGGTAACACTTATAAGAGTGAAAAAGGACTGTCGTGTAGAGGTTTGACTTCAGATGGGCGTGCGGAGCTAAGACGAGTGGAACTGCGGTTCAAGATCATAAAATGTGAACGATAAGGACCAAAATAAAAGCGTAAACGCGCTGGGAATGTTTTTTCGTAACCCTTGATCGTAGCTGCTCTCCACCGGCTACGACTGTTTGCTTATCTGGCTCAATGTGGCAGTGACGAGATGAAAGACCTGCGCTGTCTGTTTGCTGCAGATATTGCATTGCTCTTAACTTTGCAAGTCATCGCCCCTGAACAGACGCCTCGTCCTGTTACTAGAGCAAACAACGATTTAACGCCTTGCGTTAAATAAGTTTGTGTTCGTTGTGTTGCTGAAGCACCGCTAGAAATCGCATTTAGAGGCAGGGGGCAAAGGGCATCACCCCGTTCCCTGTGCCTTTGGGAGCTGCAGTGGCGCTTTCCTCCTGAGAGTGGGTATGAGAGAATTTTTGGGGGGATTCTGTGAGAACTTTCGGCCTGTGTCTGAATGCAGACAGATTCGCTGTTTGGGCGGTGTTTGAATTAAGCTGTGCCACTGGGAGTATGGAGTAATATCCATGGGATTAGTATCTACATGCAAATCAGCATGCTTTTGCAAATAGGTCTATGTACTTTGCTTGTGTTGACAGGTAGATGAAGTTGCCTACATCTTTACATTTCTCCTTGCCCAAAAGATTTGTCGTGAGTGTAGGAGGAAAGAGGTGCTGGTGTCGAGGCTGGAGCTCCTGACTGCTCGCTTCCCTCCCTTGGCACAGTTTGCTGCCCCCTCTTCTTTGGGGTTGTTGTTCATTTTGACTGTTTTTGGTTTGTAACATAGAATTGTAGAATCGCAGAACAGTTTGGGTGGGCAGGGAGCTTTAAAGGCCATCGAGTCCAACCCCCTGCCCTGGGACACCTCCCACTAGCCCAGGTTGCTCCGAGCCCCGTCCAACCTGGCCTTGAACCCCTCCAGGGATGGGGCAGCCACAGCTTCTCGGGGCAACCTGGGCCAGGGGCTCACCAGCTTCATCATGGAGAATTTCTTCCTTGTTTTTAATCTCAGTCTCCCCTCTTTTGGTTTAAAACCCTTCCCCCTCGTCCCGTGGCTCCCCTCCCTGCTCCAGAGTCCCTCCCCAGCTTTCCCGGAGCCCCTTGAGGGCCTGGAAGGGGCTGGAAGGTCTCCGCGGAGCCTTCTCTTCTCCAGGCTGAACCCCCCCAGCTCTCTCAGCCTGTCCTCCCAGCAGAGGGGCTCCAGCCCTCCCGGCATCTCCGGGGCCTCCTCCAGCCCCGCTCCGACACCTCCGTGTCCTCCCGATGTCCCCAGCGCGGGAGGCAGCACTGCAGGGGGGTCTCCCCCGAGCGGAGCAGAGGGGCAGAATCCCCCCCTCGCCCCCCTGCCCACGCTGCTGGGGATGCAGCCCAGGCTGCGGGGGGGTTTCTGTGCTGCCAGCGCACGGTGCCGGCTCATGGGCAGCGTTTCCCCCCCCCTCCCCAGCCCCCCCAAGCCCTTCTCTCAGGGCTGCTCTCCATCCCCCCACCCCCAGCCTGGGCTGGCACCGGGGGCTGCCCCGTGACCCCAAGCTGTCCAAGCCCACCTGGGGACAAGGGAGCTGCTGCTGGTAGGTGGGAGTTCAAGGGTAGGAAAGGGAGACTCGTACGCTGGTTGTGCATCCGAAGAAGCAGTGTGCTGGGTGAGGTTGCTTTGCAGTAGCTGTCGGGGTACGCGTTCTTGGCCTCTGCTAAATGTGCAATATCCTTCTTTGTTCACTGAGTGATAAATCGCCTTTTTTTACTGGGTGTTTGCAGTGGGGTGACAGTGTCCATGAAGAGCAATGCGGCAGCTTAGACAGCCGCAGCACTGAGGTCCGGCCTACATCTAAACTTTATTCCAAAGTAGCTTTGCTAGTTTGCTAAAGAGATTATTTTTTTAACTGCTTTATGCTATTGATAGTACAATGAGAAGCTCACAATCATTTAAAAAAGATTTTAGGGCCTTAGGGCAACTGGTAAAGCGATCAGGAGCTTGGGTTGTGTTCTCCTCCATCCCTCTGACATCATCGATGGACGAGGGAATATATAGGAGGAGTCAACAGGTCAATTCATGGCTCCGGGACTGGTGTCGTAGGCAGGGCTTTGGGTTTTACGATCACGGCTTGGCATATGAGGCACCAGAGCTGCAAGCAGCTAATGGGATGCACTTATCCCAGAGCAGGAAAAGGATTCTGGGGCAGGAGTTGGCAGGCCTCACTGCCAGGGCTTTAAACTAGATTTGAAGGGGGAAGGGGTCAATAATTTCATGCTTGCCTGTGACCAACAGTGGGGCAGCACATCGGGGGCAGAGGCATGGACTCCTAGTAAGGGCTTTCAACTTGTTGTCCTAAGGCAAGCCGGAGAGGACGCACCGGGACACCCCAAGGGAATCAAGGGCGATTCGCGCAAGAGGGTGACACGGCCAGCCCCGCTGAAGTGCCTCTACGCGAATGCAGGCAGCTTGGGCAATAAACAGGAGGAATTAAGGGCCACTGTGCTGCTGGAAAGCCATGACGTAGTAGTGGCCATTACTGAAGCTTGGTGGGATGATTCCCATGACTGGAATGTAGGGATAGACGGATACAAGCTCTTTAGGAAGGACAGGCAGGGGAGGAGGTGTTGCCCTCTACGTCGGTGACCGGCTAGAATCCATGGAGCTCCACATGGGGAAGGACGAGGAGCTGGTTGAGAGTGCATGGGTTAAGATTAAAGGGAAGACAGGGGAAGGCCATGTTACAGTAGGGGTCTGCTGCAGGCCACCTGACCAGCAGAGCCGAGCAGATGAGGCCCTCCATAGGCAGATAGAAGTGGCTCCGCGTTCACAGGCCCTGGTCCTTGTGGGGGATTTCAGCCACCCTGACATCTGCTGGAGAGACCACACAGCAAGGCACCGGCAATCCAGGGTGTTCCTGGAATGCACAGATGACAACTTCCTCCTCCAAATGGTAGAGGAACCAGCAAGAAACGGTGCTATGCTGGACCTCCTTCTCACCAACAGGGAAGGGCTGGTGACCAGCGTGAGGCTCAGGGATAACCTTGGCGGCAGTGACCACGAAGCAATAGAATTTAAGATCCTCAGGGCAACTAGGAGGATGTATTCCAAGCTCACAACCCTGGACTTTAGGCATGCAGACTTTGATCGGTTCAGGGATCTGCTGGCCAAAGTGCCGTGGGACAAAGCTCTAGAGGGAAGGGGGGCCCAGGACAGCTGGTCAGTATTCAAGGATCACCTTCTCCGTGTCCAGGAGCAAACTATACCGACAAAGAGGAAGGCAGGAAAGAATGCTAGGACACCTGCCTGGATGCACAGGGAGCTCCTGGACACACTGTCACACAAAAAGAAACTTTATAAGGAGTGGAAGAAAGGACAGCTGCAATGGGGGGCATACAAGGAAGCTCTCTGAATAGCAAGAGACCTGGTGAGAAAAGCTAAAGCTCAGTTAGAGTTAAATCTAGCCAAGCAGATCAAGGGAAACGGCAAACATTTCTATAGGTACATTAATGGTAAGAAGAAGACTAGGCAGGGTGTGGGCCCCCTCAGAAAGGAAACGGGGCAGCTGGTGACAAGTGACATGGAGAAGGACGAGGTTCTCAACGACTTCTTTTCCTCACTCTTCACTGGCAAGGGTTCCAGCCACACTCCCGGAGTCACAGAAGACAATGGCAGGGGTTGGACAGAACTGCCCATTGTAAGTGAAGATCAGGCTCGTCACCATCTGATGAACTTGAAAGTAAACAAGTCCATGGGACCCGATGGGATACACCCATGCGTACTGAAGGAACTGGCGGATGAGGTTGATAAACCGCTCTCTATTATATTCCGAAAGTGAAGGCAGTCTGGTGAAGTCCCCACTGACTGGAAAAGGGGAAACATAATCCCCATTTTCAAAAAGGGAAAGGAGGAGGAACCAGGGAACTATAGGCCAGTCAGTCTCACCTCCGTGCCTGGTAAGATTATGGAGCACATCCTCCACAAGGCACTGCGGAGGCAGAAGAAAAACAAAGAGGTGACTGGGTACAATGAACACGGCTTCACCAAGGGCAAATCCAGCCTGACAAACCTGGTGGCCTTCTATGAGAAGGTCACAACATCAATAGACAAGGGGAGAGCAACTGACGTCATTTCCTGGACCTGAGTAAAGCCTTTGACACTGTCCCGCATGACATCCTGGTCTCCAAGCTGATAAAATATGGCTTTGGTGGACTGACAGTTCAGTGGATAAAGAACTGGCTTGACGGCCGCACCCAAAGAGTGGCTGTCAATGGGTCCATGTCCAAGTGGAGGCCAGTGACAAGTGGAGTCCCTCAAGGATCAGTACTGGGACCGGTCTTGTTTAACATCTTTGTCAGAGACACGGACAGTGGCATAGAGTGCACCCTCAGCAAGTTTGCCGACGACACCAAGCTGTGTGGGGCGGCTGCCACGCTGGACGGAAGGGATGCCATCCAGAGCAACCTTGACAGGCTGGAGAGGTGGGCCCATGCCAACCTCATGAAGTTCAACAAGAACAAGTGCAAGGTCCTCCATCTGGGTCGGGGCAATCCCAAGCACCGATATAGGCTGGGCAGTCACTGGCTTGAGAGCAGCCCTGAAGAAAAGGACTTGGGGGTGCTGGTGGACAAGAGGCTCAACGTGAGCCGTCAGTGCGCACTTGCAGCCCAGAAAGCCAATCGTATCCTGGTCTGCATCAGGAGAAACGTGGCCAGCAGGTCGAGGGAGGTGATTCTCCGCCTCTACTCCACTCTCGGGAGACCCCACCTGGAGTACTGCATCCAATTCTGGAGCCCCTACTACAAGAAAGATATGGACGTGCTGGAACGTGTCCAGAGAAGGGCCACGAGGATGATCAGAGGGCTGGAGCACCTCTCCTATGACGACAGACTGAGAGAGTTGGGGTTGTTCAGTCTGGAGAAAAGAAGGCTCCGAGGAGACCTTCTAGTGGCCTACCAGTATCTTAAGGGGGCCTACAAGAAAGATGGGGAGGGACTTTTTAGGATGTCGGGTAATGGTAGGACTAGAGGGAATGGATTAAAACTAGAGATGGGACGATTCAGACTGGGCGTTAGGAAGAACTTCTTCACCGTGAGGGTGGTGAGACACTGGAGCAGGTTGCCCAGAGAGGTGGTGGAAGCCCCATCCCTGGAAGTTATTAAGGCCAGGCTGGACGGGGCTCTGAGCAACCTGATCTAGTGGGAGGTGTCCCTGCCCATGGCAGGGGGGTTGGAACTAGATGATCTTTAAGGTCCCTTCCAACCCTAACGATTCTATGATTCTATGGGTGGATGAGTCTTTTAGCCCTTGGCAGGAGCTAAGGAAGCGTGGTGTGGGTGGATACAACTCTTAAAATTTATTGTTAAGTCTTAGATCCCGATGATCTTCACTTCAGAAGCAGGGTTCTGCCTGTGTCAGCCGTCTGAGCTCCGTGTTAGTCCCGGTGCTGAAAGTAAACGTTCTGTGAGTCAGTGGAATCTGTGAAACCTTGGGGAAGGATTGGGTCTTCCCCTAAGCAGTTCTCTCACCTTTTATTTTCTTTTTTTTTTTTTGTTAATACAGACTGTGATACAGAAAGTGGTTGTTTATCCCCAAGCTTACTCGGGTAATCAGTAGTTGATTATTCTCATCTTGCTGTGTTCAGTTCCTTTCTTTTAGTTTCCGTTAGTAAAAGATGGAAGAAACAAGCCGTAGGGGTTCAGGAATACGGATCTGTTAAGTTGTTGTAAGAAGGAAAGGGATCTTCTACGTGGGTTTGAGGAGAAATCAACTCAGTAGAAAGGTGGAAAGTAAACAGGTGGAGATAAAGAAGCATAAGACGCTTTGAAAAAGATATTAATTTCTAATATGACTTCTTTGAAGGTAAAGGCTTCAAACTTTATTTCTGATTCCTTGATGTACTTTTTTTTTTTTTTTAACTTTCTTCAAGTGAAACTTCTCTCATCCCTGCAGCTAACGCTGTAGCTCACGGCTAACGGTAACGAGTCGAACCTTCCCCCCGCCGCGTGCAGCCCCTGCAGGTCTGAAAGGCGGGATGGCTTTTAGGCGTTTATCACGTCCTTGGCGTCAGGAGGCCCTGCCTCAGCTTTAAATCCCGGCGATTTCTCGAGTGTAACGTTGCCACTTTCTGTTCAGAGACTCGGATTTGCTAATTGGAGGCCGAAAGTGGTGTGGGAAAGCCCCACTGCTCGCGCTCTCACCGGCGCCTCTCCTCTCGGCCCCTGGGGGGGGCAGTGGCTGAGCCATGTTTTCCAAAGGGCATGCAGTTAGAAATGCGTTTTCCTCGTTGTTTCAAATCAGCCCGTGTTTCTCCCATGTGAAGATGAGACGGCACCCGGCTGAGCTGCTGGGCAGCAAGTTTAAAAGGCAGATATCTCCTAATGTCGCTCACGGGTTGTGTAATCCCTCCCGACAATGATGGTGCGCAGGCCAAAACCGTAGAAGAATTTGACAAGAGTTCAAGGAGGATGGATTGTTTTCTTATAAAACACAACGTCTGGATGTAATTTCTCGCCTCGAAAGTACCAGAACTGCCGTAGCACCAGTTTGCTGGGGAAAGTCGCTGTTGCCTTGCTCAGACTTTCCCCCAAGTGTGTGAGGTGGCGTCTTGTCTCCCTGGACCTTCAGCCTGACGTGGGACACCAAGTCTTCTTAACTCCGCAGCAGATTTCTCCATTGAAACAACCGAGCTGAAGTATATTTGGGATGCAAATAGTATGACTCGTTGCAGACTAGTGTATTTCTGACATTATTTGCTACATTTACCTCCCCCTCCGAGGCAAGCACTCACCTCAACTAGGAGCTGGCTCCTGCCAAAGCCTGCGGATCGTCTTCGCCTCTCTGCTAGTGCGTCGACTCAGTGAGTTGATTCAGCTTTTTGTGCTCCGTACGTTGATTGTTTTTTTTTTTTTTTTTTCCCTGCGTATTTTTTTGTTGAACAGTTGAGTTTTAGTGACTCATCCTGCTGACACTTGACTGGAGACCAGATCATTTGAGGAGAGGCTGAGGGAGCTGGGCATGTTTAGCTTGCAGAAGAGGAGGCTGAGAGGAGACCTCATTGCCCTCTACAACTCCCTGAAAGGAGGGTGGAGAGAGGTGGGTGTTGGCCTCTTCTCCCAGGTGAATAATGAGAGGCCCAGAGGAAATGGGCTGAAGCCGCGGCAGGGGAGGTTTAGGTTAGATATTAGGAAGAATGACTTTACTGAAGGAGTGGTCAGGCACTGGGACAGCCTGCCCAGGGAGGGGGTTGAGTCACCATCCCTGGAGGTGTTTAAGAAACGTCTAGATTTGGAGCTTCAGGGCATGCTCCAGTGACAGAGATTGTAGGGGTTTTTTGTGTGTGTGTATGATTGGACTAGATGATCTCAAAGGTCCTTTCCAACCATGAAGATTCGATGATTCTATGACTGCTGGAGGTAATGGGAAAGTGTACCTGGGTATGGTAGGAAGAGGGGGACAACCTGTTGAGTTAGTTGGAAGGTGGGCAGCTTGTGCGTCTCTGGAGGCAGGAGATGATCTGGGGAAGCCGCATGGCATTGCTCTGATCCTGGAGAAGCTCCTGCTTAGGCATCTTCTCTTGGCTGCTGTCACACATAGACCTCTGTTGTGGCTTGATGGGCAGCTCTTGGGCTAGTGCTGAACCTTCCCTGCCTGCATCCCTCGTGCTGGCTGTAGCACTTGTCATGATCTCGGTGAACTGAGGTTGGGAAAAGCTCAGAGAAGTGCCGGAGCCAGTAGGGCAGGGGAAGGAAGCTGCGCCCGCTTTGGTGGCAGTGACTTGGCTGCATCTTTGTCTCATTTGTCGGGACTCCTCAGCCTATCCACTGGTGATGTGATGCTCTCCTCTTCCCTCCTGGCAGCCCTGGGGCTCACCTGAATCCAGGTGGGGTTGTTCAGCCTGGAGAAGGTTCCGGGGAGACCTTCCAGCCCCTTCCAGCCCCTAAAGGGGCTCTGGGAAAGCTGGGGAGGGACTCTGGAGCAGGGAGGGGAGCCACGGGACGAGGGGCAACGGTTTTGAGCTAAAAGAGGGGAGGTTTAGATGAGATCTTGGGAAGAATTCTTGACTGTGAGGGTGGTGAGCCCCTGGCCCAGGTTGCCCAGAGAAGCTGTGGCTGCCCCATCCCTGGAGGGGTTCAAGGCCAGGTTGGACGGGGCTTTGAGCAACCTGGGCTGGTGGGAGGTGTCCCTGCCCAGGGCAGGGGGTGGCACTGGGTGGCCTTTAAAGGTCCCCTCCCACCCAAACCATTCCATGATTCTAGGAGGCAAATAAATGGTGCTCAAGAGCAGGCAGAGCCAGAGCTTTCCCTGGGCGGTGAGTCCATAAATCAGCACAAGCTGCAGTGTGCAGTGTCACTCCTTGGAAGGTTTGCAGATACACGAGGGTGGTGGCGAGGTGAGGAGAGGCGTCTTCTCTCCTGCTCTGCCTGCGTTGTCCTGTCTTCCTTGTGGTCATCGGACCCTCTGCTGGGCCTGTTCCATCTGCTGAAGTGAAAGAGCTGGGGTGATTCAGAGGGACCCTGGGGTAAACGAGGGACGGAGCGAGACCTCTCTTTTCTTGCAGTTGTTACCTTTTTTTTGGCTGGCCCTGCATCTTGTGAATTCATATCTTCAGAGCATCCCCTGTTAGAGGGAAGGCTCGGTTAAACCATCTGCTGATGCTTTGCATTTATATTACTCATCTGGAAGGGAGCGTCTGGTTCAGAGCCATCAGCTGGGTTCTCTTCACTTGGGGAACAGGGACAGAAGAGGTGGGGAGGGAGGGTGTGCTCCTGCAGCTCCTGACGGGGAGTTAGGACGATGCTGTGAAATTCAGTAGCCCACCCAGGCAGTCACTTTTGTCTAATTCTTAAGCCTGGATTTAGAATATGCTGCACTTGGGCTTGCAGAGCTTGAGTCCTTGTATCATAGAATCATAGGGTTGGAAGGGACCTCTGGAGATCATCTAGTCCAACCCCCTGACAGAGCAGGGGCACCCAGAGCAGGTTGGATGCGTCCAGGCGGGTTTGGGATGTCTCCAGAGACGGAGACTCCCCCACCTCTCTGGGCAGCCTGTGCCAGGGCTCTGCCACCCTCAAAGGAAAGAAGTTCCTCCTCATCTTTAGGTGGAACTTCCTATGCTCAAGTTTGTGCCCGTTACCTCTTGTCCTGTCCCCGGGCACCACTGAGAAGAGCCTGGCCCCATCCTCCTGACGCCCACCCTTGAAGTATTTATCAGCGTTGATAAGGTCCCCCCTCAGTCGTCTTTTTTCCAGCCTGAAGAGACCCAAATCCCTCAGCCTTTCTCCATCAGAGAGGTGTTCCATCCCCTCATCACCTTGGTAGCCCTTTGCCGTCCCCTCCCCAGCAGTTCCCTGTCCCTCTTGACCCGGGGAGCCCAGAACTGGACGCAGCACTCCAGCTGTGGCCTCCCCAGGGCAGAGCAGAGGGGGAGGATGACCTCCCTCCACCTGCTGGCCACGCTCTTCTTGATGCCCCCCAGGATGCCATTGGCCTTCTTGGCCACGAGGGCACATTGCTGGCTCATGGTCATCCCGTTGTCCCCAGGACTCCCAGGTCTCTTTCAGCTGAGCTGCTCTCCAGCGGGTCACCCCCAACCTGTCCTGGTGCGGGGGGTTGTCCCTCCCCAGGGGCAGCACCCTGCACTTGCCCTTGTTGAATTTCATAAGGTTCCTCTTTGCCCAGATCTCCAACCTGTCAAGGTCTCTCCACCAGCAGGCTAAACGTGACCACCTGCTGCTGGCGAACCCCATGCCCTCACCTCTGCTGCAGCAGAAGCCAGGATTGCAGTAGAGGACAGTCCATGTGGTAGGCACGGGGTGCTCCAGCAAGGCCGTGAATGTTACCGTCCAGAGCGGTACGGGCAGATAAGTGACCCTGAGCCTTGCCCTGATTTAGACCTAGAGGCGGCTGGACTATTTGGGAGGGTGACTCAGACTTGGAAAGCCACCACACGTGGAACAGCAAACCCTCCAGGGCACGCTGATCTTCAGCAAAGTACGAGTGAGGTGCTGCTTCCACGCGGCCGGGTTTCGGGCTGATGGTTCTGTTAATGTTCCCGGACAGTGGAGGGGAGCAGAGGGCATGAAATAACCTCATCAGCAGCTTGTTTTGCCTGTAGACACGTACACGCTTTCTGCACAGCTTGCCAAATTCGAGGCCGGCTCTCCTGAGGTCGGTGCTGAGGTCTTTGCCCGCGCTAGGAAAATTACCCCCTGCTGAAACTGGCTGTCACCGGGTTCGGTCCTTCAAGAAGAGGATTCCTGGTGGCATAACTTAACTCTGGGTGTGCGGGAGACACCGCTTCCCCTCCGGCTCCTCTAAACCCAGCGTGAGCTGAAGGCAAGGGACTCGCTTCAGCCAAGTATTGTATGGAAAACCTGAACTTACAGCTGGAAATGAGGAACGTGCAGAAGAATTACGATACTGGTGTGCTTCTAAAGAGTTCTGATTTATGGCCCATGAAAGTTAACTGAAAATTGAGGAATCGGAAAGAGGAAGGGTTTATAGCTGCCAAGCGGTGAACGGGGGAAATGTGAGGTTTTGTCTTATATTTAATCCCTCATGTGCATAGATAACAGCAGCTTTCATGGTTCTGCAAGCAGGAGTTGATCCAGGCTGGTATATAGGGCGAGGGTTTGTTAAATAAGGCATCGGGCTTTTAATAAAATAAAATTCAGCCGTTGTTCAGAGCTTTTATGTTTGAAATGCTTCTTTTCGCATTCTGCGTTTGCAAAGCAAACTGAAAACAAAACTTACTCCGGTAGGCATGGCGATCAAAATAAAACGCGGATTTTTACAGGGCAATGAGAGCTTGTAATTGTAATAGTAATTGCGCTGGATTCTTGAATTTCAATTCAAGAATGTGTGCCTTTAAAGGTGGAGTTTTTTATCTCAAACAAGCTAAAAGGTGCGTTTGGAATCCTGAGGTGAAGGTCCAGTGTTAAGGTAGGAGGTTGAGGTAAGAGTGTTACTGAGAGCATCAAGAGGAGCGTTTAATGGAGAACCTCTACGTAGAGCTGGAGAGGGCTGGGAGCCAAAACCACTGGATCCGCTCCCAGTGCTGCTGGGAAGGGGCTTTGAGGCGGTGATCTGCCGAGGCATCGCAAAACGGAATGTTTGGAAACCGTCCTTTGAGACCTTGGCTTTTCAGGTGTCCGCCTCCACCATCCCTTCTCCCCTTTTAAATAACTTTGTCAGCTTTTTGAGCAGAGATGACACCGCTGTCCTCTTCCCAAACGGCACAGGAGCTCTCGGACCACCTCGAGGAGCCCATTTCGAGGACGGGGATGGTTTTCTGCTGAAGGCTGTGGAGCTGTGATCCTGCGCGGTCTTGCCCTGCGCTCGTTCATGCCAGGCACTTTGTTTCCTTCGTAGAAAGGAAGTTGGGAAGGAAGCTTGGGGGAAGCTGGGAAGGAAGCTTGGGGGGAGTTGGCAAGGAATCTTGGGGGAAGTTGGGAAGGAAGCTTGGAGGAAACTTTATCTCGGTAGATAGCAACAGTTTTCCCTGTTTTTCTGCGTTTTGCTCATCAGAGAGGAAAAAAGCTGTCAACTCCGCGCGGGGGCACTTGATGCTGAGCGCAGGGAATGCCACGATATTAGTTATAACTGGTGATTAGCAGGAATAAATTACTTCAGTAGTCGATCTGCTGTGGAAGTCTGTTGGATCCCCTGGTAATTATATCAATTACTGGATAAAGGGAGGCTAGCGCGGGTCCCACGCGACATTTGGTACCTCCTCCCGCCCAGTATTCTTGATTACAGATTCTCGGTCTCACTCCATGAAAACTTCTGCTTTGACCCACAAAGGGAGTGATTATTCCTTGCCTTTTTCTAGGTTTAGGACCCCTAGCCTGGCCCAAGAGGATTTCTGTTCTTGTGATACCGCTTCCGGCACAGGGTGTTTTCACTTTCACTTATAAGGAATGGTGATGAAAAGCTAATTTTAAATCCTTTTGTATACACAGAAGTTCCTTCTTTACTTCCCCCCCCCCCACATTAGCAATGTATTTTTCACAGGCTGTACTTTCTCTTACCTTTAATGTGTTTTCTAAATAGAAGTGCGGGTATCTTTCCTTGGCTCAAAGCTGTAAATCTCCAGTAACCGCGGCGCAGAAAAGGCATTACCGTGGGCAGGTAAGGACTAAGGCCACATCCGCAAAGCGAGTGAAGAAGCGGCAAAAAAACGAAGGGAAGTGTGGTGTTTGAAAATGTTTTTGTTAAGTTTTAGGTGAAGTTACAGACCGGTTAGTCTCACCTCTGTCCCTGGGAAGGTAATGGAGCGAGTCATTCTGGATGTCATCTCCAAACACGTTGAGGAACAGGAAGTCGTTGGAAGTGGTCAACATGGATTTACCAAGGGTAAATCATGCCTGACCAATCTGATAGCTTTCTATGATGTTATAACGGGTTGGCTGGATGAGGGGAGAGCCGTAGATGTCATCTACCTTGACTTTAGCAAGGCTTTTGACACTGTGTCCCATAGCATCCTCATTAGGAAGCTGAGGAAGTATGGGCTAGATGAGGTGACAGTGAGGTGGATCGAGAGCTGGCTGAGTGACAGAACTCAGAGGGTTGTGATCAGCGGCACAGAGTCCAGTTGGAGGCCTGTAACCAGTGGTGTCCCCCAGGGGTCAATACTCAGTCCAATTTTGTTCAGTATATTCATTAATGACCTGGATGATGGGACAGAGTGTATCCTCAGCAACTTCGCTGATGGTACCAAACGGGGAGGGGTGGTTGACACTCCAGAGGGCCGTGCTGCCATCCAGCGTGACCTGGACAGGCTGGAGAGCTGGGCAGAGAAGGACCTCAGGAGGTTCAACAAAAGCAAGTGTAAGGTCCTCCACCTGGGGAGGAAGAATGCCAAACACCAGTATAGGTTAGGGGTGGACCTGCTGGGAAGCAGTTCTGAGGAGAAGGGTCTGGGGGTCCTGGTAGACAGTAAATTATCCATGAGCCAACAATGTGCCCTTGTTGCCAAAAAGGCCAATGGAATCCTGGGCTGCATAGGGAAGACTGTGGCCAGTAGGTCAAAGGAGGTCATTCTCCCCCTCTACTCTGCACTGCTGAGGCCACAACTGGAATACTGTGTCCAGTTTTGGGCTCCCCAGTTGAAGAGGGACAGGGAACTACTGAAGCGGGTCCAGCGTAGGGCAACTAAGATGATTGAGGGACTGGAGCATCTCCCTTACGAGGAAAGGCTGAGAGAGCTGGGACTCTTTAGCCTGGAGAAGAGAAGGCTGAGGGGAGACCTTATTATGGCATATAAGTATCTAAAGGGTGGGTTGAAGGAGGATGGTGCCAGACTCTTTTCAATGGTTCCCAGCGACAGGACAAGGGGCAACGGGCACAAGTTAGAACATAGGAAGTTCCATTCAAATACAGGGAAAAACTTCTTTACAGTGAGGGTGACAGAGCACTGGAACAGGCTGCCCAGGGAGGGTGTGGAGTCCCCTTCTCTGGAGATTTTCAAGACCCGCCTGGATGCAGCCCTGAGGGATGTGCTCTAGGCAGTCCTGCTCTAGCAGGGGAGTTGGACTAGATGATCTCTAGACATCCCTTCCAACTCTGAAGTTTCTGTGATTCTGTGAAGTTACCAGCTGGGCTCCTCAGGGTTCCCGGGCTCTGTCTGCTGTAGTCCTTTGGCTCCTGTTGGCGTAGGAAAGGAGTATCTGCGTGAAGTGAAGTGAGTAAAGTTGGAAGGCGTCGCTATCACAGAGCCTTATCCTGCCAGGGAGACGTGGGTAAGCCCTGAAAAAGCTGCAATTAGGAGTGGTACGACCCTAATCGTACGGAATGCAAGGTCATGCAAGTAAGCGATTTTTGCTGTCTTCTGGGAATTCCCTAGTTATGCCCGCAAATAGTTGTTTCTATCTTACGAACTCGATCAGGGTGCGTTTCCTGCTGCAAAACCAAGCTTTTTAAGCTTTTTTTTTTTTTTTAAAGCGTGTGTGAGCTGAGTGACCTGATGTGGGTGACCGCGTGGTCCCCAGGAACCAGCCGGGTTTTGGCAGCGCTGCCTTTGAACCGGGAACGAGCAGTGGTGGTGCCCGAAGACCTTCCGCGGCTACTTGGGTGTAGTTTAGCAATAGGAAACCGTGGTCTGAAAGTTACGTTTCCTTAACCCAGCAAAGAAACGGCTGGGAAAAGACAAAGCCTAAGCAAACTAGGACGAGAGGAAACGGCCTGAAGTTGTGCCAGAGGAGGTTTAGGATGGATATTAGGAAAAATTTTTGCGCTGAAAGGGTTGTCAAGCGTTGGAAGAGGCTGCCCAGGGCAGTGCTGGAGTCACCATCCCTGGAGGGATTGAAAAGCCGGGCAGACGCGGCACTTAGCGATACGGTTTAGTGATGGTTTTTGTCAGTGTTGGGTTGATGGTCGGACTGGATGATCTTGAAAGGTCCCTTCCAACCTCGACCATTCTAGGATTCTGTAAATGAGTGGGACCGTGTGGGTATGAACTTCCCTTAACAAAAAATTGGAGGTCAAAAATAGGGAGGGTTCTGGATCTGCACTCTAGTAGGCCTTGTGGTGTCACAGAAGAAGTTTGAAGATAGAGTTTGAATAATTACGTGAATTCTGCAGTCCCCTGTGACAGCATGAGGCCGAGCCTGGTCCCCCACGCGGTCTCCTCGCGTCCTGCGCTGGCTGGGACAGCAGGGTGCTGTTTGATCCCTCCCGCTCTGCCGGCTCTTCCCTTGCGGGATTTCTCTTTCTTCCCGGGAAGACTCTGTGCAGAGGGACCCGGCGACGCTCTGCCATGCGTGAGCAGAGTGGGGCCGGTAAGCTGGAGAAACAGCGGTACGGCGAACAACGAAAAAAAATGGATCTTTGATCGATCTGTTTAGCGGGTGGCTTGTCTGTAGCTGCTAGAAAAAAGCCTGGTGTTGATCAGCAGCTTTGACCCGGAGCTGCGCATGCGGCAGAGGGATTTTTCCGGTGGAAAGTGCTTTCAACTGTCAGAAAACTCCCGTCCTGCTCCACTGATCTCTTGGTAAACTGGTACGGTTCCGCCTTGGAGGTCGCTTGCGTGAAGTTCCCTTATACAAAGATTGCCAGCGCCTCAACACATTTGTTTGGATTTTTTTCTTGGAAGCTGAAGCTCGTCTCTTTGCACGCAAGAGGAATGCAGTCTCGGACCCCAGGTGGTGACGGGGTGTCTCACAGTGGCGTAGGGGGGAGCTTTAGGGAAAGTCGGTCTTCAAAAAGGCAAGTTTCAAATCTCCATGCTGGAAATGGCGACTTGTGTAGGGTTTTTGGACTGGAGCGGGGTTCTCTTTCCATCGCGCTGAAGCCGGAAACAGTGCGGTGATGGAAAGCAGCTTGGGCAGAACCAACGCCGGCACGTGCTCCTTCCGTGTAGCAGTAGGGAAGGAGAATTTCTTTACCAGAGTTACACGACTCGTTTCCCAAACGCGGTATGAAGAGTCTGTTTCCTGCAGAGCCGAACACGTGGACGCAGAGGTCTGGGGTTGTCGCAGGCAGCCTGGATTTCTGAAATTCAGTGATTGTACCCCTTATCCTGTTTCCAGTGCTTGTCGGATGGGCTGTGAGCCGGTTTGGCTGCCTGGCCTCACAGGAAACTTCTGGAAGGTTTCTGCTGCTGAATTTGTAAGTTGGATCAGGTCTTGGGCAAGAGAGGGAGAGGAATCTGTGGAGCATCATGGTCTGTGCAAGGTGACGAGAGCATAGAGCTGAGATCAAGGGGAAGGGGAGGGAGGACAAATTTTTGGTTACAGCACGCCGATGCAGAGGTTCTGCTCATCCTGCCTGATCCCGTCCTGAACTAAAGATGAGGATGAGCACAGACCCCAGCCATCGCAAGTACCTTGATCCAGAACCTCCAGTTCCTTCACCGGAATGGCTGCTACTGCCACCGCGGTTGGTATCGACTTTACACATGGAATTTTCATATTTCTAGCCAAAAGTGTGTACGTATCGGCAAGGATAGGCGTCACTGTGTGGCCTTGCCTCCCCAGGAGCTGTGACAGGCCGGTGGCCGGTGTCTAACTGCAGGCACAGTCACCCGAGGCAGCCTCCCGATGAGTTGTGTGGAGGGTCACACGAAGACTGGCTTTCACTGTGGCCACGGGCCCCAGAGCAGGTACGCTCAGATTCAGCTCCAGATTAGGTCTTGTGAAAGTGTAGAGTCATAGAATCGTTTGGGTTGGAAAAGACTCTTGGGATCATCGAGTCCAACCATCATCTTCACTCTACGGAGTTCTCCCCTGCACCACATCCCCCAACACCATGTCTAAATGAGTCTTAAACACCTTCAGGGATGGCGACTCCACCACCTCCCCGGGCAGCCTGTTCCAGTGTCCGACCACTCTGTCTGGGAAGAATTTCTTCCTAATGTCCAGCCTGAACCTCCCCTGCTGCAGCTTGAACCCACTCCCTCGTGTTCTATCGCTGGTGACCCGTGAGAAGAGACCAGCCCCAACCTCTCTACAACGGCCTTTCAAGTAGCTGTAGAGAGTGATGAGGTCTCCCCTCAGCCTCCTCTTCCTCACACTAAACAGTCCCAGCTCCTTCCATCGCTCCTCATCAGATTTATTCTCCAGGCCCTTCACCACCTTCGTTGCCCTCCTCTGCCCTCGCTCCAGCACCTCGAGATCTCTCTCCTGTTGAGGTGCCCAGAACTGGACACAAGACTCAAGGGGTGGCCTCACCAGTGCTGAGTACAGGGGGACAATCGCCTCCCTGCTTCTGCTGGTCACACCATTTCTAATACAAGCCAGGATGGCATTGGCCCTCTCGGCCACCTGGGCACACTGCTGGCTCACGTTCGGCCGCGTGTCAATTAGAACCCCCAGGTCCTTTTCCGCTGGGCAGCTCTCCAGCCACACTGCCCCAGGCCTGTACGTCCATGGGGTTGTTGTGGCCCAAGTGCAGGACCCGGCACTTGGCCTTGTTGAAGCTCGTACTGTTAGCGTTGGCCCATTGGTCCAATCTATCCAAGTCTCTCTGTAGAGCCTCCCTGTCCTCATGCAGACACCACTTCACTTGGTGTCATCTGCAGACTTACTGATGATACACTCTATGTCCTTATCAAGGTCATCAATGAAGATGTTAAACAGAAATGGTCCCAACACTGAGCCCTGAGGGACACCACTTGTGACCGGCTGCCAGCTGGAGTTAACTCCATTGACCACCACTCTTTGGGACCGTCCAGCCAGTGCTTGATCCAGCAGATCGTATGCTCATTCCGGCCATGAGCCGCCAGTTTTTCCATGAGAATTCTATGGAGGACAGTGTAAATGTGCTAAACTCGACAGTTCTTCACACGTGGTGCGGATGCTTCTAATTGCGTCACTTTGGTTGTGGCTGCTTGGGTCTGGTGACTCCCGGACCATCGTCAGCCCAGCTGGATACAAATGCTTCTCGGTCCAGCGCTGCGTACGCCAGCCCCGCTGCGCTCAGCGGGTGGGTCTCCCCCTTTTAACTGGCCACGAAGGTTGTCTTCTGAACAGTAGGTCAGCTGCTGGTAGGAGAAAGGTTTCTTTTTTGTGTGTTGAAAGGCGCGTCTGTCAACACTCGTGTCTACTGGAGAACGAGGGCGGTTCATTTTGCTTGGAAGTCAGCGTGTCAGCGTTTCCGCTCATCAGCGGCGTTTGTCCCTACCCTTGCGCCGGTTGTGGGGCTGCACGCGTAACTGTGCTGGGGAGCTGGTCCTAGGTCAAACTCACTAGTCAAAAAACTTAGAACGTGGATTAATTCAGGTGAGAAGGAGCTTCTGGTGGTCTGTAGTACCAAGCTCTGGCTCAGAGCAGGATCTGCTCTGGGGTCGGACCAGGTTACTCTGCTCCTGACCCAGACTTGCTCCTCTGTATCCCAGCACCTCGTAGGTGAGGTCCCCGCTTGTGCCTGCCTTATTACTGTCCTCTGCTCCTGTCTCTCCTTCCCTCACGGAGCTGCTGGTCCTCGTTCTCCCCGACACCCCGAAGTGGTCTCCTCCCCGGGCTGAACAAGCCCCGCTCCCTCAGCCTCCCCTTTCCGGGCAAGAGCTGCAGCCCCATCACCACCCTGCCGACCTTCTGCTGAATTCGCTCCAGTTTTTCCATGGTTTTGTGTATTGATTCAGCAGCCCAGGAGGCTGGTGGCCCCTTCCCTCTTGGCCAGGGCATGATGCCGGCGCGCTCGGCTCTGCCTGCCGGGACCCCCCAGATCTTCTCCACAGCCAGGATCAGCACGACGAGCTGCTTTCGGTGCGGTGAGACGGAGCAGTTCGCACCGGGCTCCAGGACCTGAATTTAACAAGGCCGAGTTTCACACCAAAGTCGCCATAATTGGGACAGGAGGAATACGTGTTTCGGAGCGGGATTCATGACACCCAGCAAGCTGTGAGTCTTCCCTGGGTCCACCGCCATGCATTTTATCCAAATCATAGAATCACGGAATGGCACCTCCTTTTTTGTCCGCCAGAAGAATAAGTGGTGTCTCCAGCCCGCGAGGCTTTGCAGGAGGAGGATGGGAGGAGCAGAGCGGGTGCCGGGGCAGCCGTGGAGCTCTGGAGAGCGCGGTGGGTGGTCAGAGCCCGTCTAGACTAGGAGTGAGTATGGTGTGGGCCGACAAATCCAACACGTCTCGTGTTACATGAGTCATCGGGACTTCACGTTGTCCCCCTCTCAGGGAGAGCCGAAGCTTTTGAGAAAACAACCTGATCTGTGCTGAAATGTTTGATGCTGTCTGAACGATGGCTTGGATCGCATCGAGGTGAAAGCGTACCAAAATTACGCAAGATAAGCTGCGTTTCGCTTGCTGCCATAACTTTTGCGCTACTTCTCAAGAGATCTGCCTGCGTTGTGTCTTCCCTGTCGACAAACCCTGATAACTGCTGGGAAATGCTCCAACTCCTGCGCGCTCCCCTTGGGTGACACCGTGAGCACCGAGCGTGGTTCCAGCAGGCAGAGGGGCAGGTGTCCAGCAGGTGGGTTTCAGCTGGAGGGGGAACTTCTTCCAGCCCAGGGAGCTGAGATCCTTGACTTGGCATCCCGTAACAGTGCGGGTGAAGTGGGATTTAGAACAGGAGCCCCCTCGTCCCCTTTCTGCAACATAAGACCAGTGGAGGGTGGCGTTCTCTGTGGAGACCAGTGAGGAGTGGGGTTCCTCAGGCGTCAGTACTGGGACCAGTGCTGCTGTTTAACATCTTTGTCGGCGACATGGACACTGGGATCGAGGGCACCCTCAGTGAGTTTGCCGATGACACCAAGCCGAGGGTGGGGGGTGACACGGCTGGAGGGACGGGATGTCACCCAGAGGGACCCGGGACAGGCTGGAGAGGTGGCCCCCTGTGAACCTCCTGGGCTCCAACCGGGCCAAGTGCAGGGTCCTGCCCCCGGGTGGGGGCAGCCCCCGGTGCCAGCCCAGGCTGGGGGTGGAGGGATGGAGAGCAGCCCTGAGAGAAGGGCTTGGGGGGGCTGGAGGGGGGAAACGTGGGGCGTGAGCTGGCAATGTGAAATAGTTTTAAACTGGAAGAGGAGAGATTTAGTTGAGAAGAAACTCAAGAAACTCAACTCTTCCCAAGATATTGGGAAGAAATTCTTTGCTGTGAGGGTGGTGAGCCCCTGGCCCAGGTTGCCCAGAGAAGCTGTGGCTGCCCCATCCCTGGAGGGGTTCAAGGCCAGGTTGGACGGGGCTTTGGGCAACCTGGGCTGGTGGGAGGTGGCCCTGCCCAGGGCAGGGGGGTGGGACTCGATGGCCTTTAAAGGTCCCTTCCAACCCAAACCATTCGGTGATTCCATAAGCAGTTAACCCCGAGAAAGATCCTTGACTTCACTGATATAAGCCATTTGATTTTAAGAGGAGCATTAATGACTAATTCGTCTGACCGTGACGGTTTGAAGTGCTTTGGAAATGATTCCGAAGAGGAGAAGAACCTGAAGCCTTAGAAGTGAACGGAAATGGGATGAAATGCAACGTGGGTTTACCAAAAATTGATTGCGCCTCCTCGCCTCTCCTCTGGACATGAAATCCTTTTCTGGATAAAGGAATTGGGGCAGATCTAATGCGTCTGGACTTCTGCAGAGCATTTGATCCCCCGCCGCATGGAAAATCACAAATGAAAGTGGAGAAGCTGAGGATTAGTACAAGAATTGTGGGGGAGGGACTGGCTAAAGCAGAGACAGCAGTTAGTTTTTGGAAGGTCGCTCCAGTCTGGAGAAGAGAGGTCGTGGCAGAGCTGCTCCGAGAACAAATCGTGGAACGCTCTTTTCGAATGCGGGTTTTTGTAACGGCTTTGGCGCAGAAGGTGCGTGGAGAAAACTTTCACAAAACGCTGTTGGGCTTTGTTAAGGCGGCAAAGATTTGGGATGCCGTGCGGGAGAAACCAGGCAGCCTTGGGGGCTGGAATAAGAGAAACGAGGCAGAATTTGGTGAAGGCCGGTGCGGGGCTGATTGAGTCCTAACTGTCCAAATAATCCTGTCGTGTACCGACAGTGTGTGTGTGTCAGTGTGTGTGTGTGCGCGCGCCCATTGGAGGTGACCTAACGCCAGGACGGGAGAAGAGCTGGGTAAGCGAAAGGTAGTTGGTGCGAGCGCAAGACAAGGCGCGTGAGCCGGCCGTGAGCGGTCTGGAAATGGAAATTTCTAATAATTGCGTAGAGAAGTGCTTAAGTGGTACAGTGTTAAAAATACACATTTTTGGATGAATCTCCAAGTTTTGAAGGAAATAGAAGCATAGAATGGTCTGGGTTGGAAGGCACCTTTCAGACCATGGAGTCCAACCATCAGCCCAACGCTGCCAAACCCACCGCTACCCCGCGTCCCTCAGCGCCACGTCTGCCCGGCTTTTCCATCCCTCCAGGGATGGCGACTCCCCCGCTGCCCTGGGCAGCCTCTTCCAACGCCCGACAGCCCTTTCCATGAAGGAATTTTCCCCAATATCCATCCTAAACCTGCCCTGGCGCAACTGGAGGCCGTTTTCTCTTGTCCTAGTCACTAATGTGATTCTGGTAGGCCCTCAGCCTTCAGATCTAACACTGTCTTCAGGTCCCTCTTCCTCCTCCCTTCCTGGGAAGGAACAGGTACTGCCTTGAAACCTGGGTGAAACTCCTGAAGAAATTTCTCCAGCCTGGAGAAGAGAAGGCTCCGGAGAGAACTCAGAGCCCCTTCCAGTCCCTAAAGGGGCTCCAGGAAAGCTGGGGAGGGACTTTGGATCAGGGAGGGGAGCCGTGGGACAGTTTTAAACCAAAAGAGGGGAGATTTAGGTGAGATATCGGGAAGAAATTCTTTGCTGTGAGGGTGGTGAGCCTCTGGCCCAGGTTGCCCAGAGAGCTGGTGGATGCTCCATCCCTGGAAACATTCCAGGCCAGGTTGGACGGGGCTTGGAGCAACCTGATCTAGTGGAAGATGTCCCTGCCCGTGGCAGAGGGTGGCACTGGGTGGGCTTTAAAGGTCCCTTCCCACCCAAACCGTTCTGTGATCAGTGATTCTAAGAAACTCTTTGAAGTTGATGGACACAATAGCCATCTTTCTGTGAAAACAGAGGAAGAATCTGTTACGCTAGTTAGCACGGATGGACTCCTGTGGAGTAGTTAAACCCGGGAAGACCCGGCCGGGCTGGGCAGGAGCAGTTGGGTTGGGGAGGCCAGGTTGGGGGATCTGGACGTAGATGAAGGGAGCGGAGCATTTTGGATGCAGCGATGTACAGCAAAAGCCTGTGGTGCCGTGGAGTTCACGGGGAGGACCACCAGCAAGCTTCATCGTTTTAGGGGGCAAGACAGCAAGAACTCTGGAGTGGAGCAGGAACTCTGGAGTGGAGCAGCTCCAGCAAAACAAAAAACCTTGGAATGGGACTCAAAGGTGTTTCATTTATTATGGTTTGCCATCTTTAGGGAGGTGGCTGGCGTGCGCCTTCTTCCTTCATTGCCATCTTTCTGTTGCATGTTTTTGCCGTTAGAATCGGCTCGGGGTACTTGTAGGTATTGGCCAAGGAGTAACGGAGCTTAATGAAAACAGATACTCAAGCGCAGGTGAATCCTCTGAAGGAGTAATGAAACTCATCCGTGGACCAAAAAGCCCAAACTGTCGACTTTTACTAAAATTTACTACCCCGTACCTGGTTTTGTTATTGGCAGGCAGAATCTTTTGAAGTCTGTTTTGAGCTGGGTTTGTTGGTTTTGGGTTTTTTTTTTTTTTAGTAGGCTTAATTCTTCAGGATTAATGCTGCGCTGAATTTGCCCAGTAACTTAGAAAATAAGACGTGCCTGTTGGAAAATCAAGTCTTGTGGCTGTTTGCTGGGATGCTCTTAAGTCAGTTCAGAAGACCTTGGTGTCGTCTTTTCCCTGGGAGGTTCGTGCTGGGACTGGGAGAATCTCGGCGGGTGCCGGCGGTGTTTACTGGTGACCCTGATCTGATGAGACCGGAGTTCCCAGAGCGCTCGTGGCTTTGTGTTTGTCTTGTTGCTCAGCACAGTAAGGGGAGAGGGGACTCCTGGACCTGCTGCAGCAAGACCTGGTTTAATATTGAAGCGGCAGCCCCCGCTTGAGCCGGTGCTTTCATCGAGTCACTCCTGAACTTGGCGGGGGGGACGACTACTTTGGAGTTCTGGAGGCACCGTCCCTCTGCTCTCCTGTGGGTGGTCTGGCCCGGCCCCGCCGCTTTCCTTTTGAACTAAGAAGTCTGATCGCTGCAGGGCCGTGCAACGACTTCTCGGTATCTGCTCAGGCTTGGCTCTCCCCGGCTGCTCCGCCAGCCCCGCGCGCCGGTGGTACGCGGGATGACATTAGCAGGAGGACGGAGCGGGAGCAGGACTTCGTCACGGCAGAAAATCCGGGTTGTAAAACGCATTAGGAGTTCTTGTGTCGCTTTGCCAGAATGAAAATCCCTTCTCTGCTGTTCTGCAGATGTTTGTGTTGACAGCGTAATGCCTGCTCGGCGTGCCAGAAAGGTAATAGAAACCACACTTGATAAAACGGCGCCACAGACCTGGAGCTAAGTGGCTGAAACGTGATCCCGACTACTAGTCAAGATAGTTATAATAGCCGAAATAACTAGTTGTTCTTGGCGTGCGCTGTTCTGTCGGGGAGAACTCGTGGTCCAAAATCCGGCAGCAGAAGCACCTGCCTCCTTGCCCGTTCCTGCTTTTTTTAATCGACGTGTAGAAAATTGGGATCGGTCGAGCGAAAAATTAAAACTTTGTGAAGTCGGTGGCGTTCTCACTCCGCCAGCAGCACTGCGCTTCGCTTTCTGCTGCTCCGCACCTCGCCTGCCTGGGCGCAGCGAGCGGCCCGAGGCCGGCGGGACGCAGAATTGCCTTCGTGCGTTTGCGGATGTTGATATGTAAAGTCAAACCGGCCTGGGTTGTCTTAATTCGCTCAGAAGATCGTTGGCTGCCACTGCAGATACGAAAAGGAAGTTAACGGGGACAAGTTGGGGAATTGATAGATTTGCGGTTGTGCAAAGGGAGGTTTAATCTTCGTCGCCTGCTTAACCTCCTGGGTTGCATTTTTAAGTCTCTGGGGGGTTGGTCACAGCACAGAGAGCGGCGGGCTGTCTGCCCGTCCTCGTGAACCGACAGAGGCGTGGTGTTCTTCTGGGCCGAGAGCAAGGGAATGTGATTTAGCCACCGCTGCCGCCGTCTGAGACGCAGCTACGCGCTCGCCACATCGGGAGCTGAAGGATGGGTTTGGGCTTCCATTGGTCGGATGGTAACGGCTTCAGACCTCATAAACGACGCTCTTACCTGTGGCTGAGGGACTCCAGGAGATGGGGCCGTTACTGGTTTCACCCACAGCGACGTAGAATTTATATTTGTGAAATGAAGGGGCGGGTGGGCTCCTCTCTTCCTGTGTAACAGTGGTTGATAACGTTTCATTTTGTTTTGTTTTATTTTGTTTTTGACAGAGTGGAAGCAGCTTCCATGTGTTTGACCAAGGCCAATTTGCCAAGGAGGTGCTTCCAAAGTACTTCAAACACAACAACATGGCCAGCTTTGTACGGCAGCTCAATATGTGTAAGTATCTCCTGGGCAGCTCGGAGCGCAAAGAGTGAAGTTCCTCCTGAAATAAGGTTCCCCTCTTCTGCCCTGGTTTGCTGTAGGGGATGTTTCACTGAGTTGGGAGCACTTGCTAGCTTTGCAGTCGCCCAGTTTTGGGGGACCAAGTTTTAAACTTGGCCTCTGCTGAAGGGAATAGCAGCTTCTGCAACGGGAAACTTCTGCTCGATATAAAGAACTTCAGAGTCTCAGGCTTCTTTTATCCTGAAATTCCCTGATTATTAGCACAGGAGTTCGGAAGGCTTTCCTTGTGTTCACCCATCGTTAATGTTTGTGAGGGCACTCTTTGCCATCCCGTATCGTGAAGGAGGACCTCCTCTGGAATGCTTCCAGCGAGACAGGACCACCACATAGAAGCATAGAATGGGTTGGGTTGGAAGGGACCTCTAAAGGTCATCTAAGTCCAACCCCCCTGCAGTGAGCGGGGACATCTTCAACTAGATCAGGTTGCTCAGAGCCTCATCCAGCCTGGCCTTGAATGTCTCCAGGGATGGGGCCTCCACCACCTCTCTGGGCAACCTGGGCCAGTGTCTACCCACCCTCAGTGTAAAGAACTTCTTCCTGATGTCTAATCTAAACCTGCCCTGCTCTGGTTTAAACCATTGCACCTCGTCCTATCGCTACGTGCCCTTGCAAACAGCCCCTCCCCAGCTTTCCTGTAGGCCCCCTTCAGGGACTGGAAGGGGCTCTAAGGTCTTCCCGGAGCCTTCTCTTCTCCAGGCTGAACACCCCCAGCTCTCTCAGCCCGTCCTCTCAGCAGAGGGGCTCCAGCCCTCGGACCATCCTCGTGGCCCTCTTCTGGACCTGCGCCAGCAAATCCATGTCCTTCTTGTGCTGAGGGCTGCAGAGTTGTGACAGCTTGTTCAGTTTCTACTCGCTTTCCTGAGGGGCTGTTGCTGCCAGCATCATGTAGAGCAGGCGTCGTCTGAACTTGCTCTTCATAGAATGGTTTGGGTGGGAAGGGACCTTCAAAGGCCGTCGAGTCCCACCCCCTGCCCTGGGCAGGGACATCTTCAACTACCCCAGGTTGCCCCGAGCCCCGTCCAACCTGGCCTTGAACCCCTCCAGGGATGGGGCAGCCACAGCTTCTCTGGGCAACCTGGGCCAGGGGCTCACCACCCTCACGGTCAAGAATTTCTTCTAACCAGCAATTATTTAAATAAAAAATAATTTAAAAATCCATAGAATCATAGCAGAATTGGGCTGGAGGGACCTAAACAATCGTTTAGTACGATCTTCTGCTTCAAGGCAGGATCACCTGCCTCTGTGTTCGTCCTGCTGACTTTGCATCTAACCTATTTTTTCCAAGCCTCCAGTAATCAAGATTCCCTAAGGTCACGGCAGTGCCGTTAGCGTAAGGATGGTGAAGCAGTGGAGTCGATTGCTGAATATCGGACCCAAACCTCCCCAGCTACAGTTTGAATCCTCCACTTCTTTCCTGTCTGCTGTGGATATCAAGAAATTTATTCCTTTTCCTTTTGTGTCTTTGAAAACTTGATACTTCTCTTCAGTCCTCTCCCTTTTTTTTCTTTTTTTTTTTCCTTTTAGAGTAAACAGCCTGTTTTTTTTTTAATTCTCCTAGGTTGTTTTCCAGCCTTTAATCATTTGCATTCCTTTCTGACCTGACTCTGTTCCATCCCTTTGTTGAAGTGCAGTTGCCAACGCTGGGTCTAGCACTGCGTAGAATAAAAAGAGTGATTCGTGTGTCTTGCCGGCGATACTTTTGTGTGTATCCCATCGTGACGTTGGCCTTTTTCTCGGCATTGACATTGACTTTTATCACGCTCATCGTCCACTACAGCGTTCAGATCATTTTCTGGGCAACTGCTATTTACCCAGTCGTGTTCCCTCCCGTGTTGTTTGGTTTTACTCCTCCTCCTGGGTTTACCTTGTGTTTTTCAGCAGTCATTTCATTCCTCTTGTCAAGATCTCTTTGACTTGCAGTCAAGTCTTTCAACACGCTCGCAGCTCTCCCCAGCTGGGTTTTATCAGCCATTTCACGACAGTTAATTTATTCAGCCCTTCGCGCCATTAATGAAGATGGTGAATAGGTCTGGGCCCACACTCCTGTACACGGCACAACAACGGTTTTTGCTAACTGCACCCTAAATTAGCCTTTTTCTGTTGGGTTTATGCCCGTGTTGTATCGGTTTCATCTTGAGGGTGCCGTGCTTTGGCTGAGGTGTCTGCTGCTTTTCTGTCGATAAAGCTTCTGTCCCGGCATGGAGGAGAATTCATTTGGTTCAGCCTGATCTTTTCTTGTCTTCTGGGCTTGTTTAGTTTTGGGTTTTGTTTGGGGGGATTTTTTTCCTTATGAACATTTTGTACGTGAAAAGTGGCACCTGGTGGCATAGCTCCGAGAAGGGTCAAGAGTTCCCAGAGAATTGGGGAATACTCCGTTTCCCATCACAGTTGAGGAGAAGTATGGCCAAAATCTCGCATCCTGACAGGAGAACGAGGATGTCGTTGGGCTACTTACCGGCAATTAGAATCATAGAATTGTCTAGGTTGGAAGGGATCTTTAAGATCATTGGGTCCAACCATCAACCCGACACGGCCAAGCCCACCACTAAACCGCGTTCCTCAGCACCAGGGATGGCGACTCCCCCACTGCCCTGGGCAGCCTCTTCCAACGCCTGACAACCCTTTCCATGAAGGAATTTTCCCCAATATCCATCCTAAACCTGCCCTGGCACAACTGGAGGCCGTTTTCTCTTGTCCCGTGGCCTGTTCCTTGGGAGAAGAGCCCGACCCCCCCTGGCTGCCCCCTCCTTTCAGGGAGCTGCGGAGAGCAAGAAGGTCTCCCCTCGGCCCCCTTTTCTCCAGGCTGAACACCCCCAGCTCCCTCAGCCGCTCCTCACAAGTTCTCCAGACCCTTCTCCTCCTTCTCCAGCCCCCTCGCCACCTCCGTTGCCCTTCTCCAGACACGCTCCGGCACCTCAATGTCTTTTACATCGTGAGGGGCCCAAAATTGGACGCAGCACTTGAGGTGGGGCCTCACCAGTGCCGAGTACAGGGGGACGGTCTCTGCCCCAGTCCTGCTGGCCACACTGTTCCTGATACAGCCAGGATGCTGTTGGCCTTCTTGGCCACCTGGGCACGCTGCTGGCTCGTATTCATCCGGCTGTTGACCAACACCCCCAGGTCCTTTTCCACCGGGCAGCTCTCCAGCCACTCCTCCCTGAGCCTGTAGCGTTCATGGGGTTGGTGTGACCCAAGTGCAGGTCCCGGTGCTTGGCCTTGTTAAACCTCACACCGTTGGCCTGGGCCCATCCATCCAGCCTGTCCAGATCCCTGTGTAGAGCCTTCTTACCCTCGAGCAGATCCACGATCCTGCCCAACTTGGTGTCGTCTGCGAACTTACTGAGGGTGCGCTCCATCCTTTCGTCCGGGTCGTCGATAAAGATATTAAAGAGAACACGGCGCGGCCGGACGCCTCTGGAATATCGCCCATCGGTGCTTTTCACCGTGCTTGCTGTTTCTTTTGCTGGAGGTGGGGAGCAGCAGCTCTTCTGCCCGGCTGGTGGGAAGGCTGAGGCAAGCACCGGCGTTAGTACTTGCGCGTCCTGGAACGCTTTGGAATAGGATCAACCCGAGCATTAGCTTGTCAAGTCAGGTAAAGGCTGCCTGTCCGACTGACGCTGGTGTAACTGGGGAATGAGAAGAAAGCGAGCTGTCCCGTCTCTTCCCTCTCGCTGTATGTCACGTTAAAAGGGCAGGGGGAATAACTGTTCCAGGTTGTCAGCTCCTCCTCTCGATAGCAGGGATAGAAGAGCTGGAAGAGAATGAGGTGATGGGACAAAAGCACGTCTGAGTGATCGGGGCTTCTTTTAAAAAGGGGAGAAAAAGAAGTAATAAATCTCCCAAGACCGAGCCAAGACAGGACTGAAAGTTCTTCACTAACAGCCCCTTTCCCAAGTGGTTCAATCACAAAGGGATTAATTCTTGGCCGTGAGGGGGGTGAGCCCCTGGCCCAGGTTGCCCAGAGAAGCTGTGGCTGCCCCATCCCTGGAGGGGTTCAAGGCCAGGTTGGACGGGGCTTTGGGCAACCTGGGCTGGTGGGAGGTGTCCCTGCCCGGGGCAGGGGGTGGGACTCGGTGGCCTTTGCAGGTCCCTTCCCACCCAACCCATTCCATGATTCTGACCAAGCATCTCCGTGCTACCGGGTCCCTGCCCTCTACTAATCAAGCAATATTCCTTTTCTCCATGCTCCCCCATTCCTTGTTTTCCGAACTTATCACTGCGTAATCCTCCTCTTTACCCTTCGGACGTGCAAGGAAATCGAGAGCTGCCCGCCCGTGTCACTGCTCCGAGATTGATGGCTGCGTTTTGTGGCTGCTCTTTTCCTGCCGGGGCGCGGGACCGCGGTGGGATTATCGCAGAGACGTTGCTTCACGGCAGTCTGCTCGGCTTCCTCGCGGCCGCGCTTTCCTTCTGGCTGCGGGTCCCTGCGATAGGCAGCGACATAAAGGGTGCCTTTCATACACCTCTCACGTGGAGGTTATATCAGGGATTAAGTTTAATGCTCCAGATGTGGGCTGCAGAGAGCATTCCGATGTTATTAGAAAGGATGACATTTTCATTACCTTTCAACGCCAGCTCTTTGAATAGCTGTGGGGCACATTCTGTGCTCCGTGACCGGGGCCTTTCGTTTTTAAGGATCACTTGAATAACCGAAAACTGGCTAAGATCACTACAATAACGTGTAATTTCTCTAAATCACTTTCTGCTACAAGTGCAGGAAGCTTTTTTTTTTTTCTCTCTTACCACAGCTGTGCTCCGAGCAACTCAAATAACACTCCTCATTTATCCGAGCGGTTTACAGAAATGCTGAGCCCCAAAAATACTTTCGCTGCGCCACGCTCTGTTCTTGAGTGGCTTTTTAGGTGTTTTAAGCCCTTCCGAAGACTTTGGGGCGTAACTCCTGCCTGAGCTGGTGAAGAAGCGCATTCCAGCCTGCCGTCCCTCTCCCTGCCCCGCAGAGCACCGTCACCCTCCCCAGGTGCTGCTGGGGCGATAACAGCAGCGGCGCTCGTCGCAGCGGCGCTGGGGAATTGTTTGGATCCAGGATTTTTTTAATTATCACGTATCGGAATGGGAAAAATGATGCGGACTTATATTTCTTGAGGTGACGTAGACTGTCTTAAAAAAATAAGACTAATTTGGGGCTTTAGGATTAAGGTGAGCAGGTGGTTAACCGGAAGGTCTGCTTCAGCCCCACCGGTCGGCAGCTCCGCCGTTGTAGGGCTCACTCGGGAAGAAGTTTTCTGGAAAGACTCGGAAGCCTTTGGGAAGTCATCTCCCTTCTGTGCCTGGGGCTCTCCTTTACTGTAGGAAGGTCGCTCCGTATTTTCAGGGTGAGGATTGGGATGCCCCGTGCCCCGGGACGCGCAGGATTTATCACCGGTGTGCCAGCAGCGGGGACGCGTGGGGTGAGGTGGCACACGCTGCTGGGAGATGAAGGGATCGGTGTCCCGAAATGGAGAAGGGAGGGACTCGGCGGTTCCGTTAAACGCAGCAAGGACTCCCCTTCCGCCACGTGCCGGGGGGGCACTTGCACGCGTTCATCCCCGTCATTGTTTGCATTAGTGCGGGGGATGGCGGGCAACGCTTCGTCTGCATCGGGGGGAGTGCTGCTGAGTGCCCGGCTGATTGCTCTCAGAAACCACTTCATTCCCCGAATAAATAAAACATGGGATCGCCTGGAGCGCCTGGCAAACTGTTTGAGTCTCTTTTTGGTGGTATTTGTGATAGGAGTTTCGTTGGGCTGTACGTCTTTCCCCATCTCGCTCGGCGCTGCAAAGGCGAGGCAAGATGGGCTTTGCTCACGTAACAGGACGGTTCCCTGGGAATGAGGGGCTTTTATCGGGAAACGACAAGGTTAATTGGAGGCTCTTTGTTTATTTCCAGTAATTTCAACCTTTCTTCTTGCTGACCCGTGCTCTCAGCCAAACATCGGCGTTAACGTGGTCTTGGAAGAGCGGCAAAAGGTGTTTTTTCAAAACGATTCTGGGATGTGGGAGCGAATCCCAGCTTCTCGGCCATCTGCGTCGAGCTGTTGCTCGGAGCTGGGAGCCGAGCGCCCGGCTCCGCTCTCCTGGGCAGGAACAGCGGCAGGGGAAGGATGCGGGGGCTGGAGAGGACTCGTACCACGTGCTGCTCAGGCCGGAGAGAGGATCGGCATCAGCCTCTGGCCGAATGTCGATTTAAGGAAGGGTTTCTCATTCCATGTAGCATTTCTAGGGTGGGATTTGTTAGCAAGCAATGCCCCAGTGATGGAGCGCTGGGTATTTAAGTGAACAGGGAGTAACTCGTGCTAGTTTCTGCTTTCTCAAGTTTCCTGTTTAGCCCGTTAAACCCTTCTCCAATTATCTCCCCTTTGATTCGCAGACGGCTTTCGAAAGGTTGTCCACATTGAGCAGGGAGGATTGGTGAAGCCAGAGAAAGACGATACTGAATTCCAGCACCCGTACTTCATCCGAGGCCAGGAACATCTCCTGGAGAACATCAAGAGGAAAGTAACCAGCGTAAGTTTACACAGCAGATCTTGCTCTAGACAAAGTGGTTAAAACCAGAGGATTAAGCTGAAAAGCGTCGGTGTCTCTGAGGGTTGGTGGGCGTTGGCGTCATTGATTTCTGCCAGCAGCTCTTCTGGCTGTCTCTGCCCCCTCCCCGGGGTACGAGCTGCAGTGCCATCCCGCTAATCAGCTGCCCCCGGCTTCTCGGCACCCGTCCCCTTTGTTTCCTGGGTCTTTTTCTCGATATTTTCAGCATTAGGTTTATCGTGGCAATGCCTGAGACTTCTCCTCTCCCGCACCACCAACGGCAAAGGGCCAGCACTCTGGCCGCGCAAACCAAATCGTTTCTGAGTTCAGTCAAAAGGGTCGCTAGATTTTTCCTGGTTTTCTGGACAAGTAGCGTCAGTTTGAGTTCAGCCTGACGGAGGGAAGTTTCCGGTGTCCTCTGGAGAGGTTGAAGAGCAATTGTAGCTTCCAGTAGGAGGGAGAGTGATCGCTCATCGAGCTGCAGTCTTCCCTTAAAACGCTTCAAGGAATGAAAAACACGCCCATGCCCGTACGCAGACCCATGAAGAGATGTCAGATGTAGTAGTGGGAGGAGGAAAAGGGAGGATAAGATAACCTGAATTATTTTAAATGCGTTACCCTCCAGACTGTCCCAATATAAGCGCGCACGTTTTCCCTTTAAACTCGCAGATGTGCTTTGCAGCTGCCCCCATTTCTCGAAATACCGACTTGCAGGCGGTGTTCCGAAGACGTGGTACAGCAACGGTCGGTACCAGAAGTCCCAAAAATGCTTATGAACTTTGCAGACTGATTTATTTAGTCCTGAAGTGTGGGCTGGAGAACCGTGGTTTTGTCATTGTTTTCCAAATATTAATGAAAGCAACGTGCGGAGGGAGTAGCTCGCTCTTCTGCCTGTCCCAGGGTGCTCTCAACTAACGCAAAGTGCCGTCTTCACTGAAGCACTTAGTTCCTCTAGACGTTTTCACGGTGGGCAAACGCGTTAGAAGGATGTAAAGAGATCTTAAAAGATGTACGACCTGCTGGCAGGTGAGGTGGAGAGAAGCTGCTGGCGAGTAGGTGGGATGTGTGAACCCCTGTAACGCCTGGCAGATTCATAGGCGTCTCACGCGGTATGGCTCTTGCGAAACACGCCGAGGCGTCATTGCTGGTGAGGATTTTATCAGAGAAATCAAATCGTCTGCTCGGAGTCCAGATGTCTGCTCCAGTCTTCAAAAAAGGCAAGAAGGAGGAGGCGGGGAACTACAGGCCGGTCAGCGTCACCTCCATCCCTGGGAAGGTGATGGAACAGCTCGTTCTGGGCGTCATCTCAAGGCACGTGGAGGAAAAGAAAGCTATCAGAAGTACTCAACGTGGATTCACCAAGGGGAAATCACGTCTGACTGATCTGATAGCCTTCTGCGACGGCGTGACTGGGCGGAGAGATGAGGGGAGGGCGGTAGATGTGGTCTACCTTGACTCAAGCAAGGCGTTCGAAGCGGTCTCCCACAGCATCCTCATAGGGAAGCTTAGGAAGAGTGGGTTAGACGAATGGACAGTGGGGTGGACAGAGAACTGGTTGAAAGACAGAGCTCAGAGGGTGGTGACTGGGGGCACAGGGTCTCGTTGGAGGTCAGTGACGAGTGGTGTTCCCCGGGGGTCAGTACTGGGTCCCGTCCTCTTCAATATCTTCATCGATGACCTGGACGAGGGGACAGAGTGCACCCTCAGCAAGTTTGCTGATGGCACAAAGCTGGGGGAGTAGCTGACACACCGGAAGGCCGTGCCGCCATCCAGAGAGACCTGGACAGGTTGGAGATCTGGGCAAAGAGGAACCTTATGAAATTCAACAAGGGCAAGTGCAGGGTGCTGCCCCTGGGGAGGGACAACCCCCCGCACCAGGACAGGTTGGGGGTGACCCGCTGGAGAGCAGCTCGGTGGGAAGAGACCTGGGAGTCCTGGGGGACAACGGGATGACCATGAGCCAGCAATGTGCCCTCGTGGCCAAGGAGGCCAATGGCATCCTGGGGGGCATCAAGAAGAGCGTGGCCAGCAGGTGGAGGGAGGTCATCCTCCCCCTCTGCTCTGCCTTGGGGAGGCCACAGCTGGAGTGCTGGGTCCAGTTCTGGGCTCCCCGGGTCAAGAGGGACAGGGAACTGCTGGGGAGGGGACGGCAAAGGGCTACCAAGGTGATGAGGGGATGGAACACCTCTCTGATGAAGAAAGGCTGAGGGATTTGGGACTCTTCAGGCTGGAAAAAAGACGGCTGAGGGGGGACCTTATCAATGCTGATAAATACTTCAAGGGGGGGTGTCAGGAGGATGGGGCCAGGCTCTTCTCAGTGGTGCCCGGGGACAGGACAAGAGGTAACGGGCACAAACTTGAGCATAGGAAGTTCCACCTAAACATGAGGAGGAACTTCTTTCCTTGGAGGGTGGCAGAGCCCTGGCACAGGCTGCCCAGAGAGGTGGGGGAGTCTCCATCTCTGGAGACATTCAAACCCACCTGGACACATTCGACCTGCTCTGGGTGCCCCTGCTCTGGCAGGGGGTTGGGCTGGATGATCTCCAGAGGTCCCTTCCAACCCTATGATTCTATGAATCTTCTCCTCGGCTGCTTTAACGCTTGTAGTGGGAATGATGGGGATGGCCAGCGACCGGCTGCTGCTCAGGGATCTCTGGAAGAGGCTCCCGTCCCGCCTGCGGGGCCTCTCTGCTGCGGTGACCTCCCCTGCCCTTTTCCTCCTGATTTTCTCTCTCAAAACAGCTAATGACTTTCTTAATGGCCAAGACCGATCTTCAGCTCACTGCACGCGGCAGAGGCGTTTGAAAGCGCGCGAGGAGAATGTATGTTTCCCATCTTCGGAGCAGACGTGCTCCCTGGTCTCTGGCTGCTAAGTTTTAGGTTTAGGCTTGTCACAGATAACGAACGTCTTGGTCCGTGGCCTGTCTGAAGGTCTGCAAAGGCAAACGGCTTTTGTGCCGGCATTCGCCGTTACGCGAGCATTGTATTTCTGATCCGAAAAGATATTTTTTATTATTTTTTTTTAGGCTGCGGCAGAATTCGGTGTTTTCACACAGCAGTACGCTCGCAGAAAACTTCCTGTGGGCGGCTGGGTTTAGTCCCTTGCGAGGAGGTGCTCGGGGGCGAGCGCAGCGGTCGGTCTGGAGAGGGGAGGTGAATCGTTTTGCAGTAGCAGCGTTGGGGCTTAAATAAGCGTTCCGTCGGAAGGAAGCGTCGCTGACATCTTGCTTTCTGTCTCCAGGTATCCAGCATAAAGAACGAGGATATAAAGGTTCGGCAAGACAACGTAACCAAGTTACTGACTGACATCCAGGTGATGAAAGGAAAGCAGGAGAGCATGGACTCCAAGCTGATAGCCATGAAGCAGTATGTATGTGGGGAGGGGCTGGCAGAAAACGCAGGAGAGTTTGCCCAGGGATTTCTTTCCCCAACGCGTTATTTTTAAGACTTTATGTGAGAGAAGGCTGGCTGCTTGCTCGCTCGCTCGCTGCCCCGGCTTCCCGTTGTCTCAGCGGCACGGCCTGGGCTTTGGCAGCGCTCTGCTTAGGGCGAGAAGGGGGCGGTGGAGGCACCGCTCGAACGCCGTTAAAACCCCGTTAAAGACCTTGGTGTCGCTGCAGCCAGACCTGTGACCCCAAGCCCAGCGTAAAGCTGCTCTGGAGTACAGCTCCGCTTTGAGGTGTCAGGCGGAAAGGCTGCGAAGGCTTCAGGAACTTCCTTCCCTGCCGCGGGGGTTACAGTCTGAAATTTCGGTCAATGCGTGGTGCTGGGCTTTTTTCCCTTGTCTTTTTCCCCTCCCCTCCTCCCGCAAAGCACAATTATTCCGTCTCGTCCGACGCCGCACCCGGGTATTCAAGTCATTCGGGATAATGTCTGCTGCCCTTCCGTCCTAACGCCGTATTCTTCCTCCAGGCTCTTGACTTCTTACGTGCACCCGGTTAAATTCTCGCTGGGTGCGGCTCACCCAGTGTTTGCTGCGGGGCTTGGGAGGCAAAACGGGGGATCTCGAGTCCCGCTAATAGATACCCCCTTGACCTTCGGAGATGATCAGGGGGCTGTCGCTCACCCTTCTGTGACTTTTTGTTTTTTTTTCCACGGTGGTCGTACAGAAGAAATCAGTTTAATCAGAACGCTGAAGCGATGCGGCAGGACCTGGCTGCCCTCCCGGACCGCAAGGGCCGTGGATAATCTGCAGCCGTAGGATTCGCTCTGAGACTCCGAGTTGCCTTTAAGTGTAGATACCTGTTGGGGCCAATGAATACGGGGGGGTGGGGGGGGTGTCGGATTCCCTTAGGCACCGTTACAAATCTTGATTTAAAGCTGCCCTTTTTATTTTCTTGTTTACCTTTCCGCAAAGCGGAGTGAATCCTACATCAGTGAAGCTTATTTGATGCCTGCCTTCTTCATCGCTGCCGTTGTTGCTAAGGAATTTGGTTCTGGATCGTACGGAAAAACGGAGCAGGCAGCCCTCCCATCTCGCTGGATGAAGCAGGAAAGCAGGGGGAGGGGGGGGGGGATTTCAAAGGGCCAGTTTCGCGGCGGAAAAATATTTCCTCCGCGCTGTGTTCCAAAGCCTCCCTTTGCTTGGGTTTCATGACTGTATCTTGTGCTTGCAGATCGCTTCCCTCGCACCTCTGGTGTTCATGGGAGGGGAGAGAACCTGCTTCGTCTCCAAGGTCATTCTAGATGATTCTCTTCATCTCCTATTTGCCCCAGGTATGAGCGCCCAGCCTTACGCCTGGGCCGTGCTTCTCCTCAGGCTCCGTGCAAGGGGTGAAGGAGAAGCAGATTGTCCTTCTAACCCTTTGGTAAATGGCGGCAGGGAAGAGATTTGTGGTCCGTTACCAGCATTGCGGTTTCATGGGTCTGTAGACAGCAGAGGTGGCTCTCCCCGTTTTCCCTTTCGAGTGAGCGAAGCGACCTGCCTAGCGTGGCTTTGGATGAAAAACTCCTGGGCAGCCGACCTCGAACGAGTAGAAAGCTACCTTAACGAAGCGCGCTGGGCACGCGCGTAGCCGGCAAAATCTTCAGCAAGCCCTCCAGGAATTGTCCGAGTTGTATCGGATGATTTTGTTAGTAACGGACGGCTGTTAAATCCACGACAGGGTAAACTTGTGTGTCCCCGGATTGGAAACCGTATTTGCCGCTCTCCTGGAAGCGCAATCAGCCGCCTAAAGCGATTAGTTTGCCGCTGGCTGTGGCGCATCGTGTCTTTGGGCAGCGCTCGTCCCAGCCGTTATCACAACAAGTTCGTGGGGGAGGCTTCTGCTTTTGCACCTTTGTTTTCTGTCCGTGGCGGGAAGAATAAGTAACGTCAAGAGCCGTCTTTAAACCCGGCTGCCCGTCTCCGGGTCCCACCACATGGGGCTCATCTGAATTTCCGCGGCTTTTGCAGCCCCGTGGCGTGGTTTGAGGTTGAGTGTCTGGGCTCGTAACCCCTGTAGTGAGGATGGGAGCGTTCGCAAATACATTCTAGGTCTCCAGGCTGCCTTCTGGCCGCTCCATTGGCTCTTGCTGAAGCAAACATTAGCATTATTAATTACAAATGGTCTGTAAACCACTAGGTGGAGTGCCTACAGCGGTAGTTTGAGCTCTACTGACGGCAGAGAACTGACAACCTCTCTCAAAGCAGCGAAGCTTCCCCCCTCCTTTCAGGAAGATAGTTATTGGCCAATTAATTAAAAAAAAAATCGTGGTTTGCGCTGTTTTGAAAGCTTATCGGGTAAACAGGCTCCTGGAGGACAAGCAGAACGAAACGATCCGTGTGAGCTATGAGTGTTGTGCAAGTGCCTATCGTTAGGTCTTGGCTTTGACCCCGATGGCTGGAAGAAGCGCGGTCCCCGCTGAGCCGACCCAGGAGCCACCGGCCACCCCTCGCCGCCCCGGCGCCCGCTCCGTCCCGGGCTCGGCGCTCTGTCCCGGGAGCTGGGTGGGTTGTCGGCACAACAGACGACATCCAAGAGAAAGAACCGGGGGAGGAGTATGTGGGGCAGGTCTGGGAGCGCAGGAGCGGGGCGATGGGCCCCCTACTCCTCAGCCCCGACCAGCTGCCGGCGTTGGGGGGGGGACTTACCCCAAGCTACTGCTGCACAGGCTCTGGGTTGGAACCCCCAACTGCCAGCTCTCCGTACCTTCTAATAGTAGAATAACCTCTTGGTTGAACGTACCCCATTCTTCCTGGCTGCTTCTCCATCCTTCGCAGCCGTTAGGAACTGGGGTTTTGTCCGTCTTCTGCAGGTTCTCCGTATCTCCCGGTAGACACAGCTTTTGGGTCTGCGTTTCATTACCTTTAATTTTTCCCGTCTCCGTTAGTAGTACCGGATCCCTGTACTTGGATCGCTGTTCCTTTTCCAGAAGGCGGAGTTTGCAAGCCGTTTTTCGCGTCTTCATGTTCCCAGGAACTTGTGGTTAAAAACTCGCTTCTTGCTTCTGGAATAATAGTACATCCAATTCACTTAAGGTTGGCCTTTTTAGTCCTGGATCCGTGGCATGCTTCAAAGCATCAGCTGGTTCTTATCATCACATCGTTGTCGCTTGTTTTCTTGGCAAGTTTTTTAAGCGTTCTTGAGGTTCTGCTGGCGTGCGTCGTGTTGCATCTCTACAGTAGGGTTATTCCAGGTTCTCCTCCTTCCCCTTCACCACACCATGTCAGCAGCCAACCTGCTGCGGCATCTGCTCAGACGCCATCGTTCCGTGGGTGAAATGGTGGGAATTAAGACCTTCAGCTTGTGCCTGTTGTGCCACCGCGTCTCGGTGAGTCGCTACAGCTGGCAGCAGCCAGAATCCTGTTGGATTCCGGCCTTACCCGCACCACAAAGGGCACGAGGGTCTTTGTGGCAAATTCCGTGGGAATAATGGCTTTTAATTCTCCAGCGCGGAGGCTTGAAATACGTTAATAGTTCAGTACAGGAACCATTTGTATCCGCGCGAGATGGAAGAGCCATCAGTCGTGATGCAGAACGTCCAGACAGACCTGTTCCTGCTTCATCGGCCGCTAATCCGGACGAATGCCTGCCGGCTGTTGGTCTGCGGGGCAGCTGGAAAGAAAGCCCAGTTCAGACCACAGCAGGCTGGGACTCGGCGAGGTGGAGACCGGCTGTCAAAGAAACTCTGGTGGGGGTTGCTTTAATGACGGTGACCTCCTGAAGTTTTTCTGCCCAGAAACACACAGCGTGGTTCAAACTTCCTCGCGCTGGTCTTGCAGCGCGTTTCTAACTTCTAGGAACACCCGCCCACGCGTTCAAACGCCAGAGCGCGTTGCCCGAAGTTATTTGTGTGAAGTGAACTTCAGCTGAACGTCTGAGGTTTTTTTTCAGCCGGGAGTCAGAAGCGGGTTAATTGGGCTGTAAAACCAGCGTATTTTTGTTTGGCAAAGTGCAAGACTGCTGGGAACGAAGCGAAGAGCGGTTACTCTGAAAATGAGCTTGCGATGGGACCAAAAGATCCCGGATTCGTTCTCTTTTGATAGCAATGGTCGTACGTAAGGGGTCTCAATTAACCGTTGGCTTTGTAAAGACGTCGCGTGACCACAACCAGAGGAGCGCGTCTGGGGCTTGTTTCAGCGGTGCGAGAATGCCGAATCATTGGGCAAACTTCAGGAACAGAAACGCGAATGATCGAAATGATTGGCGTCGTGCTGAGTAACGAGGGCCGGGAGGAGCTCAGCCTTCTTCACTGAACACGGAAGGCGAACGGGTGCTGATGGGCATCTCCGGAGGTAACTCCAGCCTGAGGAACCGTAGCTTGAGTGTTTTCCACGCAGTGACAAGAGGTGAAAACAGATAAAATTAGACTAGCCCTAAGGTCTGTGCTCTTGAGTGAAAAGAAGTGTTTGAATAATACGTGGAAGGCAGCGGGTGGTTTCTTCGCCACTGGAAACGTGAATTCGAGATTCTCCATTTCAGCCACCGCTATTGGGCTTGAAGCCGGAGCAAAGTGCTACGGGTTGTGCTTTGCAGACCAGATGATCACGGTGTTCTGGGGTTCTTTTGGCTTGAAAATCTGACGCCACCAAGTCTCCTCCGGAAAGGTTTCAGTGTCTGCTGCCTTGCCAGTGCTCTTCTCCTCCCCCCTCACCAACAGGCCTGTCCCCATCATACAGATTGGAATCCAATTCCAAGCCTTTTTCCCTTGAACGGAGTATGTTAGTAGGCACTAAGGCGAGCTGGCTGGAAATACGACTTCGTTCTCTACGTTGAACTTGGATGTGGCTAGACTTGCTCCGCCATAGAGGGGACCTGCGCTTTAGCCACAGCGTCAGAGTCGCTCCTGGGAATTCCTGCTGGATTCAGCGCGGAGACACCAGTGGAGATGGGGAGTTGTTCCCGTTGTGCAGGTGGCGGCTGAAAGAGGGTTTGTAGTCGTAGAATCATGGAATGGTTTGGGTGGGAAGGGACCTTTAAAAGCCATCGAGTCCCACCCCGCTGCCCTGGGCAGGGACACCTCCCACCAGCCCAGGTTGCCCAAAGCCCCGTCCAACCTGGCCTCGAACCCCTCCAGGGATGGGGCAGCCACAGCTTCTCTGGGCAACCTGGGCCAGGGGCTCACCAGCTTCATCATGGAGAATTTCTTCCTTATTTTTAATCTCAATCTCCCCTCTTTTGGTTTAAAACTGTCCTCCCTCATCCCATGGCTCCCCTCCCTGCTCCAGAGTCCCTCCGCAGCTTTCCTGGAGCCCCTTTAAGGCCTGGAAGGGGCTGGAAGGTCTCCGCGGAGCCTTCTCTTCTCCAGGCTGAACCCCCCCAGCTCTCTCAGCCTGTCCTCCCAGCAGAGGGGCTCCAGCCCTCGAATCATCTTCGTGGCCCTCCGCTGGACCTGTTCCAACAGGTCCACGTCCTTCTTGTGTTGAGGACTCCGGCGCTGGACGCAGGGCTCCAGGTGGGGTCTCGCCAGAGCGGAGCAGAGGGGCAGAATCCCCCCGCCTCGCCCCGCTGCCCACGCTTCTTTAGATGCAGCCCAGGATGCGGTTGGCTTTCCGGGCTGCAAGTGCGCGTTGCCGGCTGACGTTGAGCTTGTCGTCCACCAAAGTGTTCCACCTGCCTCTCGGGGGGCGTCTCTGCAGGGTTATGGGAAATTACAGCTGGTTTGTATCACCCGAAACAGTGACCGTCGTCTCCAAAGGGATGAGGCTGCCAGAAGCATAAAGCTATTTCTCAGTGCCTGAAACACTCCATTCTTAACTATTTATTTTCTGTCTAAAGGTGTATTTTGAATCGGGGGAAGGGGGGGGCTGCTTTAGCTTAACACACCAGGTGCGATTTGTGTTAAGCTGCTTTGTTGGCATAAAAAAGGGTGTACGGTCACGGCTTGCCTTCTATCGAAGGAAGATCTTTGGAAGCGTATTGGAAATGCACCTGGGTTGAAGCTGGGAGAGGGAAAGGTGTTGGGGGAGGTTTTATGGATTGGATATCGTCTTTGGCACATCCAGTATAATGCTCGTGGTAAACGTCTTTTTATTGCCCAGCTGCGAACAGACCGTCTCAAATCTTCTCAGATTGACTCGGCGTAGCTCAAAAAGTCTGCCCGAAAGTCTACGGAATACAATCAAACGCCATCTCCGCTGTCAGATAATAACGCGTGTCTGGGTAATTTGCCGACAGTTTCTAGCACTGTGTCGTGGTTTTGGCCAAACGGGCCAATGGCCGGTGACAGATGCTCCCCCCCAACCTCTCGTACACGGAGAGGAGGAGGAGAGAGAAACGGATTTACGAGTTTAGAAGAAACTGAGCTATTTTAATGAAATATTAATAATAAAATAATAAGGAAAATAATGGAATAGATACAGTCTATACAAAACCGTATTGAGCTCCCGGGATGATGTCACCGCGCTGGGGAGGTCCCAGACTGGGCTCAGCGGTGGCTGGGAACTGGATTCCACAGGTGGAGTCAGGAAGCCACGGATCGGGATCAAAGGCAGATGAACAGACGGGGGTCCTCCTCAGACGTCAGCCACCGAAGGAAGAGAATCATCGGATCATCGAATCCTCGTGGTTGGAAAGGACCTTTGAGATCATCGAGCCCAACCAAACAACCTACAGTCTCTGTCACTGGAGCATGCCCTGAAGCGCCAAATCTAGACGTTTCTTAAACACCTCCAGGGATGGTGACTCAACCCCCTCCCTGGGCAGGCTGTCCCAGTGCCTGACCGCTCTTTCAGTAAAGTCATTCTTCCTAATATCTAACCTAAACCTCCCCTGCCGCGGCTTCAGCCCATTTCCTCTGGGCCTAGAGGGAAGCAGAGAGTTGGCCCTTTGATCCCCCAGCTTTATATAGAGCAGATGGGATGGAATACCCCTGGTTTGGGTCGCCTGTCCTGTCCGCTCCTCCCTGCAGGTGGGACCCCTCTACGCCCCTCCGCTTCCCACCCTCCAACGGGGCAAATAACAGAATTCGCTGACCTGGGTTGTTGCAGCAATAAGTAGAAGCAAGAGCCTCTCTGCGTACCATCCCTTGGCACGATCTGTCTCATCGCCCTGAACGAACCGTTTTCGACCCTGATCAGGGTGATCAGGCCCAGTCAGCATGGGTTTGTGAAGGGCAGGTGGTGCCTATCAAACCTAATATCCTTCTATGATAAGGTGACCCACTTAGTGGATGAGGGAAAAGCCGTGGATGTTATCTACTTGGAGTTTTGCAAAGCGCTTGACACTGTTTCCCACAGCATTCTCCTGGAGAAACTGGCTGCTCATGGCCTGGACAGGTGTACTCTTTGCTGGGTAAAAAACTGTCTGGATGGCCGTGCCCAGAGAGTGGTGGTAAATGGAGTTCAATCCAGTTGGTGTCCGGTCACATGTGGTGTCCCCCAGGGCTCGGTGCTGGGGCCGGTTCTCTTTAATATCTTTATCAATGATCTGGATGAAGGGATCGAATGCACCCTCAGTAAGTTTGCAGATGACACTAAACTGGGCGGGCGTGTTGATCTGCTTGAGGGTAGGTTGGCTCTGCAGAGGGATCTGGACAGGCTGGACCGATGGGCTGAGAGCAATGGTATGAGGTTCAACAAGGCCGAGTGCCGGGTCCTGCACTTGGGTCACAACAACCCCATGCAGCGCTACAGGATTGGGGCAGAGTGGCTCGAAAGCAGCCCGGCAGAAAAGGACCTGGGGGTGTTTGTGGACAGCCGGCTGAATATGAGCCAGCAGTGTGGCCAGGTGGCCAAGAAGGCCAACAGCATCCTAGCCTGTATCAGGAATAGTGTGGTGAGCCGGACTAGGGAAGTGATCATCCCCCTGTACTCGGCACTGGTGAGGCCCCACCTCGAGTACTGCGTTCAGTTTTGGGCCCCTCGCTACAACATTGAGGTGTTGGAGCGTGTCCAGAGAAGGGCTACAAAGCTGGTGAGGGGTCTGGAGGACAAACCTTATGAAGAACGACTGAGGGAGCTGGGGTTGTTTAGCCTGGAGAAGAGGAGGCTGAGGGGAGACCTTATCACCCTCTGCAACTACCTGAAAGGAGGTTGTAGAGAGATGGGGGCTGACCTCCCTGGTGACAAGTGATAGGACGAGGGGAAACGGGTTCACGTTATGTCAGGGGAGGTTTAGATTGGATATTAGGAAACATTTTTTCACTGAAAGGGTTATTAAACATTGGAATAGGCTGCCCAGGGAGGTGGTGGATTCACCATCCCTGGAGGTGTTTAAAAAAAGGGTAGATGGGGCACTTGGGGACATGGTTTAGAAGTGGCTTTTGTCAGGGTAGGCTAAAGGTTGGACTCGATGATCTTAAAGGTCTCTTCCAGCCTCAACAATTCTATGATTCTATGATTCTATGACCCAACGCGCTGTTAATTTCAGCGGGTTGGAAGAGGCCTAGCTGAGAAACTAAAATGCTGAACGGAAAGTTGGTTCCGTTTCACCCCAAAGCGGGACACGCTGGCAGCAAAGGATGGAAAGCAGATAAACGGAACTCTGGATATGAAAATATTTATTCTTCCTCGTCAGCAGCTCCTTCAGCAGAAAGGGGACAGTGCTCCCGAGGGGCTGGGGGTCCGTGAGCGGGGACGTCGCTTCCCTGGAGCGCGGGGGGACCTCACCCGTTCAGGTTTGGCTAATCTGCCCTTCTCTGCTCTGAGTTTGACATACTTTGGGTGGGTTTTTTTATTCGTTTTAGGGTGTATTTTTTTCTTCTGAAAAAAAACAGAAGTCCCTTGTCTTCTTCTGGGTATTTCGTGGGCCTCTGGAGATTTTTTAATTCATTTTCTTTTTTTTAAAAAAAAAAAAAAGGCAAGCAAGCTACAGGTGAAACAAGTGTCTGAACTGACCGTGAGCTTTAGGGAAGACGTTAACGCTCTCTTGGCCTCCTGCCTTTCTGGCTTTTGGAGCTAAGGGTCGAGTTGCAGCGCGATTTCTTTGTCTTTCTCGTTACTTCCTGGACAAAGATGTGCAAAAAGAGCAAGTCTTCTCATTCCTGGGAAGATAAAGCCCGAGGCTCCCTTCTCCCTTCTGGAGAAAGAAGGAGTCTCCTTTGGCTCCGACGCCGATAGCTCCTGCTGGCTGAAGGGCTCCAGAGTGGAGGTTGAAGGTGCGTCTCTGGACTTGGTTCTGCTCCTCTGTTATTCTCAGCCGCTTTGTCAGGTCGTTAACCATCTGAAAATTACTTCTGCTGCTGCTGATTGGTTTTTTCCCCTGTTTTAGCGTGAGGTGACATTTATTGGAGCATATGAAGACAACCCCTGCGGGCGTTGTTGTGTAGACGGAATAAGTCGCAGCGAGGCCTTGGATTTTGGGTTCAGTTTTGTGCTCTACTTCAAGCAGCTTATTCTCACACATCATTTTCCTCTTCTCTAAACCACGCTCTCTCCTGCAAGTCTGGTGTAGAAGCGATGCTTTGAAGCCCTCACTGTGCAGCGTGGCGGTCACAGGGATTCCTCGAGGGCTGCGGTGGCTGGAAGAACCTGCGGCTCGGACACTTGGGTTTTCCGAAAGCAATTCTTTGAGACTGGGCCCCTCGAGGGCTGCAGCAGCTGGAAGAACCTGCGGCTCGGACACTTGGGTTTTCTGAAAGCAAAGGCCAAAGGTGACCGGCGAGTGCCACAAACCTTCTCAGAGCTGGGCCACCAAGGTGTTGGCTCAGGCTCTTGGACAGCTCGGGCTCTCCCCATCCCATCTCAACATCGTCACTCCCCCGGTTTAAGCATCGGTCACTTAAAACCTTCTCTGACTTCTCTGTGCTGGTGTTTGGGAAGCGGTTGGAAGGTGGCTTCTTGCTCTGCGGCACCGTCAGCAGTTTCTTACCGGTGCTGAGGCTTCGCAGGTTGGCTGGATATCTTGATATCATCGAATCCTCATGGTTGGAAAGGACCTTTGAGATCATCGAGTCCAACCAAACAACCTACAGTCTCTGCCACTACAATATCGACAGGTAGCGCGGAACCGAAATGCTTAATTTACCGACGGCGACTGTTGGTTTTCTCACATGAGAAGTTTTGCGTTAAAAGTGGGACTGTTAGTGTCTTTTCTGTTTCTGACTGCTTTTATCTTCTCCTATTTCAAAGTCGGAAAGTCATCAGAAGCCACCGCGGGAGAAGGGATAGGAACCCCAGCGGCATCCGCTTGGACTCCGTCCCTTCAGCTGGAGGCCGTTGCCTTTCCAGAGGTACCGTGAAGCAGAGAACGGTTATTAATTACACTAAAATTTGAGCAGGTTACTGACCTAGAATTTCTGTAGTTTCTTTTGGCTTCCGTTCTGCTTTCTTAGCTTCTGAAGCAGTGACTCATCGAAGCCAAATGTTTTCTTCTGGGCTTTTTAACTTGGAACTGGTTAGATTTTAAACCGACAGTTGCCATTAAAGCGGGCTCTGGCGGTGTCAGGTACCGGGCAACGTTTGACTGACTGTAACGTTCCTTCCCACCTCCGGCTCTGGCGGCGTCTTTCGGTAATTCCTCGTCTCTCGCGACCTGCCTGCGGCTCTGGGGGGAGAGTGGTTTAGCGTAAGCTCAGGTGTGGTAGCGCGCTTGTCTTTACAGTCTGAAAACAGCTGAGGAAGACAAGTTTGGGGCTTCTTTTTATCTGTGTACCTCTGCTGTAGGCGTGGAATGGTACATAACGGATTTCTGCGGAGCTGAGAAGCCCCGGGAAAGCGCTGCCGCGATTACTGACGGTACGAGCGCGACAGAATCAGCCTGGACACCGGGCGGAGAAACCAAGGCATCGCTTTCGATGGAGACATTGCCTCCTGGTTTGGGAATATTTGCCCCAACAAGTTCTTTCGTAGGGAGGAAGGAGATCTCTGTCCCCTCTGCCTGCGGCTTTCCCGATGCCCCCGAGCGAAGCGCGGGGCAGGAAGGTGAGCGGGGGCTGGGGGTGGGGGGGTGTTCTGTCACTACCCCGTGATTCATCGGCTCCGCTCGAGTCCGGCGGGAGCCCCGGCGTATCCGTAAGTTTAATTTCAAACAGATTGTTGAAAGCAGCAAGCTAGCCGCGGCGTCTGCACCTGTTTTTATGGGTTTTCTCCGGCTCTCCTTCAGGGATTGCCTTCGCTCTGGCTCGGCTGCCGTGGGACGCCGAGAGCTCTTCCTCCCCGCCAGACCCTGCTCGCGAGGCCCCGACGCTTTTACAAGGCCCCGGTTGCTAACAGAATTCAAAAGTTAAAATTTCTCCTGACAAACATAAATCTAAACAGACACAAGGACTTGGCCTTCTGCAGTAGAATTCCTCCTCACCAGAAGTAGTTTACCGTATGCAAACCCCCCCGTAAATCATACCAAATAATTTTGACCCGTGTAGCTTGCTTTATGGTTTCAGGGTTCCAAAAGCAACATATATATTATCGTTTGACACCGACCTAAGGGGATAGAGTTTACGTTAGAACATTTGTTGAAAAGATTGAATCCATCAGCGTTAGGTGAGAGAAAAGCTGAGCTAGGACATAACGAAGCCAACTAGGTGATATCCAAGTTTAGTCACCGTGCTCAGAAAAGCCTCGTTAACAGAAGCCCTCCCACCTTCGGGGAGTCAGTGCTGGGGTTAAAAGCTGCTTAAAATCGCCTGGGAGATGAGTAACCGCGTGGCTTTTAGTCCGAGGCTTAGAATTAGGCAGAACTTCGCAGCCCTGTTTCTCTCTTCACCTTTTCTCAATAGCTCCGAGAGCCGCGACTGTTGCGTTCTGCATATCTGTTCTGCGCGTCTGTCCTGGCGCGGAAAGAATGAGGCCCAGTCTATACGGAAAAGACGTAAAAATCTGTAAGACGATCTTCTGCGAAATTGTTGGCCTGTTTTGGGGGGTGGGGTTTTTTTGGGGGGGTTTTTTTTTTTTTTTTGGTCTGTGTTTTACACCGCGCTTTATGAGTCCGTAAGACCTTGTGTCCTGTTTCCGCAGCCTGGCCAAGCGGGGCGAGGTGTTTTGGAGCAGGAGGGGACGTGGGCTCCTGAGCCGGAACGGGAATTCCTGAGCTGCTTTTTGAGCTGCGGTTTACTGTACCCTGCACATTTTGACCGAGTTTTAACTTTTTGTTTTCTAGACACAGGTCAGTTTATAGGGGAACTTGCCCTTTCCCTCTGAATTAGCACCCGGGAGGGATCCGAGGTACCTCGGAGACCCGTTGGCTTTGTCCCGGAGAGCCGTGCCGGTTAGGGCAGTAATGGGAAGCAACGTGTTCCTTCTCATGTGCGTTTTTTTAACAGCGTCTTCGCTAGGAATCGTAGAATCATGGAATCATTGGAATCGTAGAATCACAGAAGGGTTAGAGTCGGAAGAGACATTAAAGATCATCCGGTTCCAACTCCCTGCCCATGGCAGGACGTCTTCAACGAGCCCAGGTCGCTCAGAGCCCCGTCCAACCTGGCCTGGGATGTTTGCAGGGATGGGGCATCTCCCACCTCGCTGGGCGACCTGGGCCAGGGACTCACCACCCTCAGCCTAAAACATTTCTTCCTTAGATCTCGTCTAAATCTAGATTGTAGCATGGGAAGGGATGGCTCCCGTGGAGGCCGAGCTGGAGGAGTAGGGCATTTAGGAGAACCAGGAGGCTAAAACCCGGTACCCGGAGACGTGGTGAGCCGAGAGGCAGGGACCGTGCCCGTGCTGCCCGCCCGGCTCTGCCCGCCCCGCGACGCCTGAGCTCCGGCAGTCCCAGATCCCTGGCGTTGGTCACCGTGCCGCGTGCCTGCAGTTTTGGTTCTTCGGGGCAAATCCCACGTGGAGTAGGTTACCGTGCAATAAATCCAAGGCTTTTTCCGCAAACCAGATTTTCTTCTGCGGTGAAAAGCTGCTCCCAGGAAGCGTCCTCGCCTTTACGCGCCCTGCTCCTGCCCCAGGCTGCGCGGGAGCAAGGAGGAACCCGACTAGGATGGTCCCATCCACGGTAACAGGACAGGGGCAGCTGGCAGAGAGCGTCATCCTGCCCGAAACCGTATGAAACTCTAGGAAATCGGGTCAGGCAGTCAGCTTTCTGCACCTCTGGGCGGTTTAGTCACCGTGCAAAGCCGTCCTGCTGCCGCTCGGAGAGGGTTGGATGTTTTCTCTGCTTCTTACGGGGAAAAAAAAGGAAGGAATACTCCACTGCCGGCAAACAAATGCGACCGTGTCGTCGCTGTCTGCAGCCGGGGTGGCCAAACCTCGTTACCCAAAGAGTCTTCTGGAGGCAGTAGTGATCTATATTCTCTTGTGAACCAGGTCCGCCTGCTGGAATCGGAACTGGATGAAGGAGCATCTCGTCCTCAGGGGCCTCGTCCCCGCGCAGCTGAGCGGCCGTGGATGTCTGGCTGCGTCGGAAGAGCCTTTTCCTTTGTGCGCTGCCTGGGGTCGGGCAGCTGGGCAGCATCTGCCTATTCCTGCGTCCTCCTCCGTCGTCTTCTGCCTGTTATTAACTGCCCGTTTCCTACCGAAAGAGGTGGCATTGGGATTAATTACGGCGCCGCGGCCGAGAACCTGCATCAGGCAGTTTTGTGGGGGCCCTGCTTCTCCAGCTCACCCGTACCCGTCTGCAAATAACGACTTCACGATTTTACTTTTGCCGCCGAGTTTCTTTTTCCGAATACGTTGAGAATGCAGCGAGCAGAGCGAAGTAGTGACATGCTGCTGGTTCGGATTTGGGAAAGAGACATCACTGTCAGGGCTGTGCTTTCTCGTGGAGCTGCAGTAAATCTCGCAGCGCAGCAGCGTCGGGGCAGGGGGGGGGTTTGGGCAGCAGAGGCTCCCCGGGCACGGGGAGGGGGGAGAATCGCAGGAGCGGGCAGCGGGGAACGCTTCTGCTTGCAGGGGTCTTTTCTAGCAGCTGTGTTCTGTTAATGGGGTTTCCATCGTCCCGTTTCCCCGTGTGCTGCAGAAATCTAAGGAAACAATTACCCCCGGCTTCAGCCCCGCCAGAGCCCCCCGTTCCTGGGTTGTGCGTGAAGGAAGAACCATCTGTTCCCACAAATGGTCCCCAGCCTTGCTTTTGGAGCGAGGCGGTGGAGGCGATGGTGACAGGCCGCCCAATCTGCCGCTCGTTTGGGCTCCGGTAGTACCAAACTTCAGGCTTGCCTTCCCGCAGGTGTGCTGTCGGCGTCCTCAGCTGGAGCATCTGCCACTTCAAACGGGAGGTGGCAAGAGCTTTTGCCGCGGGAGGGAAACGGGGCTCCTGGAACTCGCTCGCCGCGGTTTTATGGCAAGAAGTCTGCGTGCGCGTCATGAAATTTTTCCCGAAGGCCAGAAAGGGGAAGGAGACCTGCGTGCGTGGCCCTGGCCGCTGGCAGGCGAGGCGACGGCGCTGCTCGGAGGCAGGGCCGGGTGTCTGCCGGGGGCTTTGGGGCAGCCCTAATTGCAAGCGCGCCATTCCTCGGCTTTGAGTTGCGTTGGCTGAACTCCTGGCTCTTCCAGCCTCGCGCTGGGGCTGTGGTCCGTGCTTTTATGACCTCTAAATTGGACAATTGTAATGTTGTTGTTTTACGGCCTTCCTGTGCAAAGGTTGCGCGGGCTCCAGCTGGTGGGAGATCGGGGCCAAAACGCCGACTCTCCTCCCGTGGCCTCCACATGTCGGGCTGGTCCTGGGAGACCGGGGCTGGCTCCGAGTCAAACATCAGCTTGATCTTAAAATTGCTTTGATGGCTTATAATGCCGAGTATAATGTGGGATCTGCGTGTTTTATCTCCGCTGCTGCTTTTTTATGAGCTTAGTCACTGCTTGAGATCATCTGAAGTCGGTTTTATTGGTCATTCCAAACCATAGGTTAAAGACCTGTGGAGTGCTCGTTTTTCAGCGCAGTGATCTAAACCTGAAATTAATTACCACCGTCGGCTGACACACTGATGTTAAAATAACTCAACCCAACTGGCATCTCTTAACCCTGCGTTGTAGCGTAAGCTGCTTTCTAGCAGGTTTGTGGATCCGGTCTGGAACAGGATTTTATCCTTTTCTCTGCCGGCTCTTCTCTCGGGTGCCAGCACGGGCTGGCATCTTCCCAGGGACGGACCCGCTTTCGGGAGCGGGTTCACACCATCTCTCCGGTTGCCACTTGCACAGCGCCTCGTATTCCACAAGAGGAGTCGCTCGTGGAGAAGGACCTCACCTGGAGTACTGCGTCCAGCTCTGGAGTCCTCAGCGCAGGAGAGACACGGAGGTGTCGGAGCGGGGCCGGAGGAGGCCCCGGAGATGGCGGGAGGGCTGGAGCCCCTCTGCTGGGAGGACAGGCTGAGAGAGCTGGGGGGGTTCAGCCTGGAGAAGAGAAGGCTCCGGGGAGACCTTCCAGCCCCTTCCAGGCCCTCAAGGGGCTCCGGGAAAGCTGGGGAGGGACTCTGGAGCAGGGAGGGGAGCCACGGGACGAGGGGGGAGGGTTTTAAACCAAAAGAGGGGAGATTGAGATGAGATCTGAGGCAGGAATTCTTTGCTGTGAGGGTGGTGAGCCCCTGGCCCAGGTTGCCCAGAGAGCTGGTGGATGCCCCATCCCTGGAAACATTCCAGGCCAGGTTGGACGGGGCTTGGAGTGACCTGATCTAGTGGAAGATGTCCCTGCCCGTGGCAGAGGGTGACACTGGGTGGCCTTTAAGGTCCCTTCCCACCCAAACCATTCCCTGATTCTATGATTTAATTCTGTTACGTCTGAGCGCAGGGCACGTTCAGGAGGATGGCCGTGGGCAGTTTGGTGTCAGGCAGCAGAGAGGAATGCTTTGAACGGCTCCGGGCTAATCCCGGCAGCCGTCCTCCTGTCTTCACTGTCGTGGATAGGCGGAGCCAAAGAACGGACACCGTGTGCCGTTCCCTGACCGGCTTCTTGGCTTCAACGTGTGTCTTGGTGAGAGGGAGGAGAAGGTGCCCCAGGGGACGATTCAGTGGCAATGCCAGCCTGGGCGCGGGAGCGATGGAAACGGAATGCTTTGAGAAAGCGAAGAGATCAGCAGCGCTCTGAGCCTGCCGTCCAAAATCACGGTCAGCTGCAGTAACGGATCATAGAACCATAGGGTTGGAAGGGCCCACTGGAGATCATCCAGCCCAACCCCCTGCCAGAGCAGGGGCACCCAGAGCAGGTTGGATGCGTCCAGGCGGGTTTGGGATGTCTCCGGAGACGGAGACTCCACCACCTCTCTGGGCAGCCTGTGCCAGTGCTCCGCCACCCTCAAAGTAAAGTTCCTCCTCATGTTTAGGTGGAACTTCCCACGCTCAAGTTTGTGCCCGTTACCCCTTGTCCTGTCCCCGGGCACTACTGAGAAGAGCCTGGCCCCATCCTCCTGACACCCCCCCTTGAAGTATTTATAAGTGTTGATAAGGTCCCCCCTCAGCCGTCTTTTTTTCCAGGCTGAAGACACCCAAATCCCTCAGCCTTTCTCCATCAGAGAGGTGTTCCATCCCCTCATCACCTTGGTAGCCCTTTGCTGTCCCCTCCCCAGCAGTTCCCTGTCCCTCTTGACCCGGGGAGCCCAGAACTGGACCCAGCACTCCAGCTGTGGCCTCCCCAAGGCAGAGCAGAGGGGGAGGATGACCTCCCTCCACCTGCTGGCCACGCTCTTCTTGATGCCCCCCAGGATGCCATTGGCCTCCTTGGCCACGAGGGCACATTGCTGGCTCATGGTCATCCCGTTGTCCCCCAGGACTCCCAGGTCTCTTCCCACCGAGCTGCTCTCCAGCGGGTCACCCCCAACCTGTCCTGGTGCGGGGGGTTGTCCCTCCCCAGGGGCAGCACCCTGCACTTGCCCTTGTTGAATTTCATAAGGTTCCTCTTTGCCCAGATCTCCAGCCTGTCCAGGTCTCTCTGGATGGCGGCACGGCCTTCCGGTGTGTCAGCCACCCCCCCAGCTTTGTGTCATCTGTGGGCACCAACCGAATGCGAAACCGGGCAAGGAGATAAGCGGCAAAGACGGAGCAATCACTTTTATTTGGAAGGTCAGACTTTTCCTCAAAGCCGAGGTCCTCTTCCTCTCTCCCCGTGTTGCTGAAAAGCAACCAAAACGTGTGGCTTTGTGCCTGGCTCGTTAGGCCGCCGCTCTTAGGGCACCGACTGTGAACACGAAGCCGGGATCTCTCCCTGCTCCGCACCGGCTTTGCTCTTGGAAGCGACCGAGTCTCAGAACTTAAACTTTTTCGCCGTATCTTGGCCATTAGGCGTTTTGAAAACCGCTTTTCTCTCGGGCGCGCTGGCAGCACCGCCGCTCCCGGCTCTTGTGCTCGGTGGGGGCGGAGGGGCTGGGGTACAGACCGGCGGGGTCTGGGGGGGGCCGGTGCCGCTCTGCTGCTGGCGAGCCCTGCTTCTCCTCTGTCCGCCGCTGCTCGCCGCCGGCCGCGCGGAAATGAAGCGCTGCCTTCTCCTGTGGGCTCACGCTGGTGATAAAAAGGAAGCGAAAGCAGCACCCATGCCCTTTTGGTGGCTGGGTTTGGTTCGCCGTCCCTGTTTAGTCAGCAGGATGTGGACAGTCTCTCCTGGTGGGGGCGGTCATTAATATTCCGTGCTCCTGAGCTATTTCCAGCCTCTAAAGTAAGAGCCGTTTACAGCTCTTTCCCTCTTTCCCCAAGAGTCGATCCCCCCGCAAAGGTTATACCTGCTGGAGATTAAAGATGGAGAGCACTGGAGCCGGGATTCAAACTAGCTTTTTCGTTTGGTAGCTGATGCCGTGCGAACGAAGACGCAGGTGCCTCCCTCCGAGCGGACAACTGGTATTCCAGGGGCTGAACCTCTGCTCGGAGCCTGCACATCCATCGGGACCTGCCTCCGTCGCCTGCCTTGCCCCGAGCTCTGCCTCTGACCCGTTCCCCGGGGAGGTACCGTTCCTCCAGGCAGCTGAACCCTGCCCTTCGGAGCTCGCCCGCGTCCTCCCACGCGTCTTCCTCCGGGCGGCGGGGACGGCAGCACGGTCCCTGCAGCCCAAGTATTGATCTCCGAACACTAGCTGAAACCTTCCTGTCAGCCAAGAAGAGGGATTTGGGTCTTTTTAAGGCTGGAAAAAAGACGGCTGAAGGGGGATCTTATCAACGCTGATAAATACTTCAAGGGGGGGTGTCAGGAGGATGGGGCCAGGCTCTTCTCAGTGGTGCCCGGGGACAGGACAAGAGGTAACGGGCACAAACTTGACCATGGGAAGCTCCATCTCAACGTGAGGAGGAACTTCTCTCCTTTGAGGGCGGCAGAGCCCTGGCACAGGCTGCCCAGGGAGGTGGGGGAGTCTCCGTCTCCGGAGACATCCCAAACCCTGCCTGGACGCATCCAACCTGCTCTGGGTGCCCCTGCTCTGGCGGGGGGGGGGTGGGACCGGGTGGTCTCCCGAGGTCCCTTCCCAGCCCCGCCAGTCTGTGATTCTGTGACAGTTCGCAAGACGCCCCAGGAAAGGTCCGAGTCGGGGTTTAACTGCAGACAGGATTTATACAGGTGTAAGGACTGGAAAATCATCAAGGTCCCGATGTCCCAACGCCGGTTCTGAGGGAGCTGTTGGCAAAGGGCCGGAGGGAAGGAGCGAGGCAGACACGTAGCGCTGCTCTCCCGGAGCCACCTCCCGGCCCCAGCGCCTGGGTTAAGGGCTTCCCGAGGTACAGGTGATGCCCTGGGATTTAATAGCCCTCAGTAGATTTGTTTTTCCTTTGTGTGATTTTTTTTTTTCCTTTTTTTTTTTTTTTTGTCCGATGGCTCCCGGGATCCGGCGGCGGAGGTCTGCATCTTAATTACGCGGTGTCTGGAGAACCGTGTCCCTTTGTTTGTGCAGAATCTGCCAGCTGCTGACTTCAGCTGATAGCCCGAGCCTCAAATCAGAAGGGGGAGAGGGAACAGTTGCCGCCTGTTCGCCTCCGCTTTGTCTTTTGACTTCGCTGCGCCGGGTCGGGGCTTCACAGAACCTCCCGTTTATCCTGGCGCCCCCGTCTCCGAGCGGCCCCGCTCCGCTCAGGGCTGCAGGTTTCTGCTGCTTCGTGTTTTTCTGGGTCATTTTCATCCGCCCCGACTATTGCCCTCGCTCATTTTTACAGCCGTACCCAGCGTAGAGTTACCCGGCTTTCTGCCCTTTTTTGGGATCATCCGTGGGCGTGCGTCGAAGAGCCCCCGGTGACGGGGTTCGGTGCTGCTCCCGCGGGCGAAAGCCACCCTCGCTTGGTCTGATCTTGGTGGGTTTGCTCGATGAAAATCCCGTTTTCTTTTCCACACGCTCTTGTCTGAAGTACTAGAACATCCGTGCGCCGCGTGACGAAGGAATCTGCTGCGATGCCACTTCTAAATAAATCCTGAAGGGCCTCGTGGCAGGAGATAAAAATACTGTAGGACAGGGGAAAAAAAACAAGAAACCCTCAACTACAAACTCTGCGGGCATCGAGCGTGTTCGTACGCGGTGACGGATCGCATGCCGCAGATGAAAATGACGTCTTTTCTAGCGTGGGTCTCTACGGTTCAAACCCCCCCAAGTCAGGAGTTTCAAAAACTTGAATTGCCGGGGGTTTGGGGGTTGTTTTTTTTCTGCGCACGCTCTCGGCGAGAGCGCGGGCGGCGCGCGGCTTCAGGCTCCTCTGCAGCCGAGCAGGGGACTTGGCCGTCAGAGAGAATGAGAGAAGACAGCTCTCTCCTCTGGTTACCTGCTTCTAAAAGCCTGGTTTTGAGAAAAATGCCAAGCAGCGGCACAGCCCCGATGAGAGCGCGACAGCTTGCAAGGCTGCATTTTCTTTAAATTGCAAAATACCGGATAAAACCCGGTCATTTATTTCCAAAATTGCTAGCTGGGAAGTCAAGCGCGGCTTTTACCCAGAGTTAATTTTATCTGAAAGGAGAGTAACGACCATTTTCCTGAGTGTATACTGGTAATTAAAGCTCTTTGGAAAGGCTGTTTTTCAAGCGGGATGGACGTTTCTCCTGAGGACCCTTGTACAGCCGCGGTGATAAATGAGCGTCTCTCCTGGCTGCGGGAGATAACGAATGTCATTCTCCGCCTGGCAGAAGCGCGCGGCCGTCCCGAGCCCCTGGGAATGGCCCCAGTCTCAAACTGGGGGGCGGGGGGTGGGGGGAGACCGGGTTTTCTCTAGGTTGGAAAAACACACGTTTCGTTGGGGTTTCTGCCTGCGGAGCCCCTGCTCCCCCACCCTCCAGGATCCAGCCGCAATGGACACGTGCCGCGTGGTCTGGATGGAGGAGCACGGGGGACCGGGGCCAGGCAGCCGGTCCCAGGCACTCTGCGCAATAAAAAGGGGGGTCCCTCGTCTTCGCTTTCGAGAGGGACGTCCCTTCTCCAGCCCATAAACCTTCTTCTCAGGTTGCCGGACTTCGTTCCCCGGGTTCGGAGCTGCCCCGGGCGAGGGAGGGCTGGTCCCCCAGGAGCCGCCGTTTAAGAGAGGCAGGTGCGGAGCCGGGGTCCTGTTTACGCCGTCCTGTAAAATATTGTATCAACAAAACGCTTCAAAGATCTTCGAATAACTCCCGAAATGAAAGGTTTGAAACCGGCCCTTGTAAACTCTTCACCGGCATTTAATTGCCTCATAAAACAGTATGCTAAAGAAAGTATTAAAGGGTGTTTTTTGCGGCTCTCAGATCGGTTTAACCCTTCGGGGACCTTGTGTCCAGCTGTTTCTCTCCCGCTGCCTAATGAGCAGTTACCACCTCCTTTCTTTGCCTTTCATGAGACATCGCTGGCTCTGATCCACCAGACCTCGACCTCTCCGCGCGGCTCAGGTGCGGCAGGGGCCGGGGGCCGGTGCCGGGAGGACGGCTCCATCTCTGCCTCTCCCCCCGCCACCACCCCTGGGGTTTGGGCAGCGGGCGCCGGGTTGCGGCTCTCCCCTTCCCAACGCCTGCGCCCGGCAATTCCTCGCCGCGCTTTTCTGTCCCCGAGGCGAATCTCGGAACCGTGTTCAGCTGGTCTGTGCCGGGCAAAGCTCGGCTAATTTACAGATCTCCCCAAATCCCCGCTGGGGCCCGGAGCAGCCATCCTCCCCGTGCGTAATTGGCAGCTGGGGCCCGGGGAACGACGGTGCAGCTGAGATAACGGGCAGCTGGACCCCTCCATGCGAGGGCAGCCCCGTCGCCCACCCCCGCGGCCTCTCGCCTCCCCGCCCTGCCTTGCCGACACTCTGGATTTGCTGCCGAAAGCTCCGACCGCTCCTCGCCCTAGCCGAAACCCTTGGTTGCCAGCTGAGCCCTTGCCGCGGGCAAGCGGGGGTGGGCATCCCCTCCACGGGGCAAACGCTTTCTGTAACTCGGACATTTTGGATGCGTCCGCAAGCGTTAGCCCGTTTGGAGAAAATCAGAGTGATTTCATGTGAGTTTTCCCTCTCTGAGCGTCTGTCGCTCACCCTTTTGCTCCGCCGAGGGCTCATCTTGCCCTTGTACCGTACTCGAGCCTCCGGCCACCCCACTCTGCCGAGCACCACCATCCTCCTCCTCCTCCTCCTCCTCCTGAAGTCCAAGGGCAGCTTGGACCAGCCTCACCTGGATTGTCACCGCCGGTTCAAAACCCTCCGGAGGGGAAAGTCTCGGCATTAAAATCTAAAAGGGGAAATTGTAGCTTGAGCAGTCAAGATCCCACAAAAGTGGTGTGTGTCGGGGGGGAACCGTTCCCTAAAAAAAGCTTGAAATGGCTGGTTTGCTTGCAGGGGGCCTCTGGCGACGAGGTCGTATCAGAGCTGCAGTCGCACAAAGGTATGACTTAAACCATGTCGCCGGCGAGCTCCTTGGGGCTATGACTTAAACCATGTCGCTGGCGAGCTCCTTGGGGCTCTGGTAGCCTTAAGAATCAGGGAAAGTGTTACGGGTTTATTGCTAATTCCTCCGTTGTGTTCACAGAACGCGCAAACCCGTCATTGCTCTTTTCATTCCTATGCATAGAAAAGCCAAATACGATGGAGTTCTAAAAAAGCGTCTCTAGAGTTTGGGAACTGGCGCTGCGGGGAGAAAAATGGGAGGGGTGGGCGCTGCGCGGCTCCTCGGCGCGGTGGTCGCGCAGCCCGCGACCGTCCCGACGCGGCCCAGCTCTCTGCCTGGCCGCGGGCTTCGCTCCTCCGTGGCTTTCCCCCCCTTTCCCCCCCGCCTTCTTGTCTCTAGAGAAGCCGATTTATAACCGGCCCCGCGTGCACCTGGGCCAGATCAAGGAGATTGAGCTCGGTCACCGGGGGCCTTTCCACAGGGGCACAGTAATGGCTCGTAGCAGATGTGAACTGCTCGTTCTCCCCGGGTAAGGCTCTGTGTTACTGCCCACGTGTGAATAGCTGCCGGTTCTGGAGCCGCGCAAGCTGAAATGACGGCAAAGCAAAGTTAATGAACGCAATTTCACCCGCGCGCCCCAGGAGGTTGTAAATGAGCCGGTATCCGGAGATGTCGGCAAATCCCCTGCTGCAGTTTTCCAGCTTGCCCCGCGCTTTATTCGCTCCGCCTGAGAGGCTGCGGGTCGGTTTGTTGGTTGGGTTTTGTTGTTTTGTTTTGTTTTTTTTTTTAACTCAGATGGCTTTTTCTTCTCCTGCAGCGAGAACGAAGCGTTGTGGAGGGAAGTGGCCAGCTTGAGGCAGAAGCACGCTCAGCAGCAGAAAGTTGTCAATAAGGTAAATCCTGGTTTTCTGGACAGAGAGATCGGGACGCTCTCGTGTTCGCCTGTGCGGTGATGTCGTGACCAGGCTGGGATCGATGGGATGCAGCGGCGTTAATTCTATTTAGGAAGAATTTTGCACGCTGCGTTTTCTCCCTCTTAACCGTGACGTGCTGGAAATCCGGCGGGGAGAGGCCAAATTCGGGCTGGCGGTGCTGCAGCGCAGAGTGGGCTTTTACCCTCGGCCCTCACCCTTGTGCTCAGAGCTGCCGTCAGCCCTCTGCCCTGTCCCCCCGTGCCCGGCTCTGGCTCCGCTCCCAGCGCGGGGACCGAGTGGTCCTGCGGCTGCTTCTGTCTCCGCGCCGATCCAAGGCCTGTGCGCGCCCTAACAGCTTCTCCTCTTTTTTCTCCTCACAGCTTATCCAGTTTTTGATTTCATTGGTGCAATCCAACCGTATTCTTGGGGTGAAGAGGAAGATGTAAGTCTGCATTTCTACATCCCGATAAAGATTCCCTGTCTGAGAGAATAAAGAGAGGATCAGCAGAGTGGGTCCCCCAGGTCTCTGTCTTCTCTAGCAGCCTTGCCAGCGGGGTAGGACTGGGCATCGTGTGAGCCTTCCAGTACTTGCTCCAGCCAAAACCACCTAACCCTGCTACGCAGCCGATGCCGAGGAGGGTTTGCCATCCAGGCCGCATAAGCCCGCGCAGATCCCCCGTTACAGCTCCCCACCGCCCTGTGTGAAACCGCTGCCGCGCCAAAGCAGCGCACACGGGGAGGGCTGGGGTCTGGCGCTGCCGCCAAAGTTCTGTCTCACACCGAAAAGGAAAAGCTGGACCATCCAGCCCGGCCTCTCGCCGTCGCAGGCTTCTGTGACGCCTTCGCAGCCTGTCCTCAAACGGGCTGCGGATTATTTTGCCCCTTGCTAGTTGTGCTGGATGACCATTCAGTACCTAAGTACCGTAAGCGATTTAAGAACAATCCCAGGCTAATTTGTTTTGGCCGGTTAATAGTTACTTGGTTTCGCCCCAGGATTGTGCCGTACCACGGTCACTTTTCCCTCCTTCGCTTGTACAGACGGTTCTGCTGTTGGCTCTCGTCTGACCCTCCCCTAAGCTGAACGGGCCCCGCTCTTCCACTCTCCTCCTGCGAGGTGGGCTCCTCACCCACCTGATTTTTCGCGGGTGTTCACGTACGAACTGGCAGCCGCTCTCCTGTCTGTCTGCTCCTGCCCCAACCCTGTCCCGTGCTGCCTGTCGAACTGCAAGGCTGTCCCTTTGTGTTTGAACCCTGCCCAGCGGCACCATATGGCAGACAACACCGCAGCGGGCTTGATTATTATTAATGAAGATAGTGGTTTATACGGTGATAATGTCCAAGGCATGCTGAAATGATTTATCTCGGAAGGAGAAAGAGGTTTCTCCACAGTACTCGAGTACGTGAAAAGGGCCGCAGACGTGGTCGTGTCACAGCTGACCACAAGTAATCCATCTTTGGAGCAGTTGGCCATGGAGGAGTGAAGCCAAGCAGAGCGGTGACAATACAGGCCTGCAGAAGGAGGCGACCGGGGTCTATAAAGAAATCCTCGGAGGCCTGAGCTTTTACATTTCTGCTCAATAGAGTGGCAAAATGTAGCCCAGGGGCTGGTCACGGGGGCTCGGCGTGTTCCTCAGTGTCATGGGGCTGGCCTGCTCCGCTGGCCTGACACAGCCACCGCCCCCCCCACGACCGTGGCCACTTGCCCCTTCAGGGCTCCCAGACCTGGGGACAAGGGGTGGGATGGCCCCTGGGGTGGGCGCAGGTCCCCATTTCTGGGGTTGGGGCTCTGCCGGGGAGAAGGGGTGCCCGAGAGCCGGTGCCGGCAGGGCGGTAACTCCTGTGGTGGTCGGGAATCTTTTGCAGCCCCCTGATGTTGAACGACAGCAGTTCAGCACATTCCATGCCGAAATACAGTCGCCAGTACTCCTTGGAGCACGTCCACGGCTCATCCCCGTACGCAGTAAGTACGCCTGGCCTTGGAGAGGGGGACAAGGACGCAGCTTCGTGGGGAGGGACCCGTTTTAGGCTCTTCCCCAGCTGGTCTTGCCTTTGTACAACCGTTCGCTCACAACCCCTTTGTTTCGTTTGGCAAAGTATTTTAAGGTGGCAGCTGCGTTCTGGCTTAGCCAAGGGGGGAGAGAGCTGTTGGCTGGTAATTCTCCGCGATGGTTGGGATGGGGCCGAGGATTTGGCTTGCAGAGCAAGCGAGGAGCTATCTGAATTCCACTGAAAGCAGAGATGGGTGGAAGCGGTGCCTTCTTGCTTTGCTTACATCTGCTCGCTTGGTCCACGCTGGCGGTTTCGTCACAAACAAAACGCACCCGGTGTCGATCCCTGCTCAACGTTCGCTCGTATCGCCTAATTAACGCGTGGCCGCGGACGATCAGCAATATTCCCTCCCAAGAAGACTGCTCGCCATCAGGGAAGGTGGTGTGGGTCAGAGCCTGGCTGAGACACGGACCTGGCGTAGCAGAGCCCCGAGCGATGGGAGCTGACTGGGGTCCGTGGAGGTAGGGAGCGAGGTGGGAAGAGCACAAAGCCAACCAGTGCTCGTGCGCAGAGTCGTCCCCGGTGTGGGTGAGACTGTTGAGACGAGAGAGCGAGGCGGTAGCTTTCGAGGTGAAGGGATCTCCTGCAAGACGTCGTCAGCGTAGAGTCCAGGAGAAAGGAGCTCGTGGTTGGGCGTGGATGTCGATGTTCAGACCTTGGCCTCGTTGGGGTGGGTGCATGCCGTGCCTGCCTAGCTCCGGGCTGCACCTCGCCCGGGTGCCTGACGCCGTGTTCTAGGAGGAGTCTCTAAATAAACGTATGCTCCGGACTCGCCTCCAAATTGCTGCTGGATCCCACTGAATCCTGAGGTTTTGTCTGTGCTCTCCCGTCCTTCCCGATGTGCCGCTTCCCCTGACTGTTCAGTGTCCAGCCAACGCGAGGACTCTCTTCCAAACCCGTTAGGGCTGGCCCCGAACCCCCTTTCAGATGGGCTGCAGACTTGCTCTTGCGCGCGTCGAGTCTGCTCGGCCTCGTGAGCGGCGGAGGGGAGCGGGGGTCGCTTGCGCTGCTATTTCCCTTTCAGCCTGATAGCTGCACTGTGCCCGCACGCAAACCCCGTTGTCATGACACTGCACGATGCTTTCGGTGCCGAGAACTGCCCCGTCTTGGTGCCGGGCAGGTCCTAACCTGCGAGCTCCGACTTCCCAGGAAGACTGGGGGGCTCATCCCGTGTCCCCGGAGCTGGAAAGCCGCCTCCGTGGCACTGCTGAGGGTGAGCTGCCCGGCTCGGCACTTACGGCTGATGGGAGAGGTGCGCCACTTGGTCACTGTGTTGCTTTAAATCGTCTCAGGCCTGTGTAAATCCACTAAATTTCACGTCTTGACCCAGTTGTTTTCCTTCGAGATGCTCTGCTTGACCCGGTTCCTACCAGTGTGTGCCCTGGGGAACTGCACCCCTTAAATTCGGGGCGTCTCTCTTGGTCTGCGCCTGCTGCTTGCCTGGCACAGGAAAACCAGCCATTATTTGGTGGCCAAAGCTGTTGCTTGAATCAAGATTCTTCTTCATACTGATCCTCTGGCGACGCGGTCGTCCAGGAGCAAGGCTTTACAGCTGGGAACACAGCTGAGCTTTCGTACCGGCTGTTTGGAGCGAAATAAAAGCTGTCCCCAATTCCGAGGTATGATCCTGCCCGTGCTGCCGCAGGGACGTCCTTTTGGGAACGGCGGATTCAAGCCGCTGGCCCCTGCCGTCGAGCCGCCCTGGTGTGCCAAGGTGATCCCGGTGAATTTTTTAGCAGAGAACCGAAATAGCTAAGCCCCATTGAAGAGCTCTCCTGCAGTCGGACCACCCTCTGTGGCAGCTCTCTGTTCCCCTTCCAGCTCCCCTCTAATCCTGTGATCTCTTTTTTTAAAAGCGCCTTTATTCTTGCACACGGCAAATAACTTAACGCAGAACCGCCGGGAGCTCTTCCCGGTATTGCCGGAGTGTCCCAGTTATGGGAAACGCAGGTGTCATCCTTTCCCATGCTTCAGCGTTCGTGATTCGCAGCTCCGGACAGACCTCGGAAATGATCGTTGGGCAATTTTTCAGAGCCAGCTGCCAGCGAGGAGGCTGGATCCCGACGCTGACATAGGCCTGGCTTTGACAGTGAAAAAAAACCCTGACGTTTTCACAACGAGACAGTGAAGGTGGCTTCAGACCTTAGTGGGGGTGAGACATGGGTAGTCCTGACCTTGGCCGAGCTGAGATCCGTTAGCGTAGTGCTGGTGTAAGTCACGTTACAGTGCGTGCCGTACAGGCAAGCGTTAAAGGAGAGACGGTCAAATATTTATCTGCAGGTAAGGACGGGCCGGGGTTTTCTCTGGGTACCGCTCAGTGTTCCCATCACTGAAGCGCCAGGAGCTGGCTCCGAAGGAGGAGAGTGAGCGAGATCACGGATCGGCTCAAAGCTAAGGGAGAATTCTGAGCAGAATGTCATTTTTCCCCTCCAATACTGTGTCCGTTTTGGGCCCCTCACGACGTGAAAGACACTGAGGTGCCGGAGCGTGTCCGGAGAAGGGCAACGGAGGTGGCGAGGGGGCTGGAGAAGGAGGAGAAGGGTCTGGAGAACTTGTGAGGAGCGGCTGAGGGAGCTGGGGGTGTTCAGCCTGGAGAAAAGGGGGCCGAGGGGAGACCTTCTCGCTCTCCGCAGCTCCCTGAAAGGAGGGGGCAGCCAGGGGGGGTCGGGCTCTTCTCCCAAGGAACAGGCCACGGGACAAGAGGGAACGGCCTCCAGTTGCGCCAGGGCACGTTTCGGATGGATATCGGGGAAAATTCCTTCCCCTAAAGGGTTGTCAGGCGTTGGAAGAGGCTGCCCAGGGCAGCAGGGGAGTCGCCATCCCCGGAGGGATGGAAAAGCCGGGCAGACGCGGTGCTTAGCGATATGGTTTGGTGATGGGTTTTGTCAGCGTTGGGTTGATGGTTGGACTCCGTGATCCAAAAGGTCCCTTCCAACCTGGGCAATTCCCTGATTCTGTGATTCTGTCTCTTACCCTCTATTCTCCTCGTCCCCCGTGGTTTTCTGACTCCTGGGTGCACCTTCTAATCTCTAGTTTGCTTTGTGTCCTGGCCTGACAAACGCTGACCCACGAAGAGGAGAGAGGGTTCGGGTTCACTCAAACGTCTCGATTAATTTGCTCCTGAGCAAGTTCGATACCAAAATGCAACCACGCCATGTTGCTCTTACCAGCCGGGAAATCTTGCGTGTCTTACATCTGTAGGTCTCAGCCGTATGAATTTCAGCTTTCAGTTAAGAAAAAAAAAAAAAAGAAGAGTTTTAGTGGAAGGGGATAGATGAAAATCTGGGCTTCTGAAAACCCAAGCGTTGGATGACCCAGAAAAATAATCCAGTATTTTTACGTTTTTAATTCCGTTATTTCCAAGAAAACGGAGTTTACAGAGCAGAAGTCCTCATTTTATTTGTTTCGGTAGTGCTTTGGGTTGGCAAAAGTGCATTTCTAGGCATCGTATTGAGCCCCACGTCGCCTTCTTCCTTGGGTGAGTCGGGATTTTGGTCTGTTGTGACGTGCCTCCTCCCGCTCCATCTCCCGTACGTGGGACGGCGTGGGGTACGTGCCTAGTGCTTCACACCGCGAATGCTCTGATTGTCATTTCAGGCTTCTTCCCCAGCATATAGTGGCTCCAACCTGTATTCCCCGGATTCTTCAGCCAACTCTGGTCCCATTATCTCTGACGTGACCGAGCTAGCCCAGTCCAGCCCTTCGGCATCTCCCAGCGGCAGCCTCGATGAAAGGTAAGCTCTTGCTCTCATAAAATCTGAAACTATCTGCGTGAGGAGAGTGTGTTTGCCATGGAGCCGAGTAGTCAAACACCGTTATAACGCGCCTCTGCTGTTAACGAATCCCCCGTGAGAAACAGCTGGAAAACTGCAGAGCCCCTGGTACGGGGACGTTCAGGGGGTTTGAACTCCCTAAATTGGAGACACATGGATTTGACAGATGGACCGCTCGGTGGATAAGGAATTGGCTGGATGGCTGCACTCAAAGGCTCCGGGGAGACCTTCCAGCCCCTTCCAGGCCCTCAAGGGGCTCCGGGAAAGCTGGGGAGGGACTCTGGAGCAGGGAGGGGAGCCACGGGACGAGGGGGAAGGGTTTTAAACCGAAAGAGGGGAGATTGAGATTAAAAATAAGGCAGAAATTCTCCATGATGAAGCTGGTGAGCCCCTGGCCCAGGTTGCCCGGAGAAGCTGTAGCTGCCCCATCCCTGGAGGGGTTCAAGGCCAGGTTGGACGGGGCTTTGGGCAACCAGGTCTAGTTGAAGATGTCTCTGCCCGGGGCAGGGGGTGGCATTGGGTGGCCTTTAAAGGTCCCTTCCCACCCAAACCATTCCACGATTCAGTCCCACTTCCCGTGCCAGGACTTCACAGAAAGTTGGACCTGTCCCTCCAGGATAGCCGTGTTCAGGGCACGGCCATCTCAGCAGATTTTTGTTTGGTTGGGTTTGTTCGGCTTTAATTCTGTTTTCCAAAGAACGCTCGCTCCTCTGCCTGCCCCGTCTAGTGTGAACCTGTCTTGGGGCCGGGGGAGGGGGGGGTGGGGGGTGTCACAGTTTGGTTTCTACCAGAAACCATCTTCCTTGGCCTGTCTGTGAAATTCCCGACATCCCGGGAACGGGGATAGCTTTGCCCTGCCCTGGGAGCAACAGTGACAGCTCTGTCCCAAGCCGCATGGGGGAAGCGCCTGAGAACCTGGGGCAAACACAGGTCAGCCAGCGCCCGGCGGCCGCGTTCGCAACTCCTTCGGCTTTACGGGCGCTGGCGGAGGCGAGAGCTGCCCCGGGGTGCCGTAGGTAATCCTTAGCCTTTTGTGTACCTCTTCCGAGGCCGTTCTGCCTCAGCTGTCACCCCTCGGTGCGGCCGCAGCCCCCTCTCCCCGCTCCCACCGAGCGTCGGCCGCTCTCGGACTCTCTGAGCCTCCCCAGTGCTCTCCCAGCTCCTTTTTTCTCCCTCTTTAATAGGTTATTCCTGGCATTGGCACTTCCCCCGAGGTGCTGAATCACCCGCAAGTGCCATTTATTGCCTTTAATACCCTCTGCCAGGAACACTCGCTCTTAAATATAGACCATATGTTTGCTTAATGGCCCCTTTCTCTGTCCTTTTGTAGTCACTGTCCTTTCCAGTAGGACTCCCTGTGCCCCTTACACCCCCAAATCGGTGAGTTTGGTGAAATTAAGGCTGGCCAAAGAAACCGCCTTCCCTGCCCGTAAAAATAGTACGTGGGAAGATGCCCGTGTAAAAGGTCGATCCCCCCCGAAAGGAGTCGCTCCGCTGACCTTGCGGGAGCAGTTGAAACGCCGCAGCCTCTGCTCCGGTGACGGTTACGTCACGCATGTCTCGGTGGCGGCTTTAAAAAAGGGTGTATACGCTCTGCTTGCTTCTGTGCTGTTTAGACGACGTCCGCATCAAAAGCCGTATTGTTTTAACCGGACTGTTAAGGAAAAATTCCTCCCCCCCGCCCCCGACTCCTTCCAATAACTTCGCCTCTACGGAGCTGCCTGCGGGGCAGGGGCCCGGACTGAGCGGCCTCACAAAGCTTTAGCCCCCCCCGAAATACGCTGAGGTTGCAGTAACGGCAGGAGACGTTGATGTGTCGGGGGAGCTGATTAGGACGGGAATCAGGGCAGAAGTATTTAGGTGCTCGTTCAACCTCTTCTTCGTAGCCGACTCCGGAGGCTTTGCCTGTGAAAAGGCAGCAGCGGTCGCCAGGGTTTTTTGCCCCGTTGCGTGGAAGCGGATGTTAGAAATCGAGGATGTGGTAGTGTGAGATTTTTTTACCGGTTTTCTTTCTGTTTCTCTCAGGAGTAGTCCTGTGGTCCGTATCAAAGAAGAACCCCCTAGTCCCGCCCGCAGCCCCCAGGTAGAGGAGGCCAGCCCCGGGAACCCTCCCGCCGTCGAAACTCCTCTGTCCCCCTCCACGTTCATCGACTCCATCCTGCAGGAGAACGAACCCAGCACTACGACGGCTGCAGCCGGCGACAGCACCACACAGCCTCAGCCCCAGGAAAAGTGCCTCAGCGTTGCCTGCCTCGACAAGTAAGTGCCGTGCCGAGACCGGCCCAGCTCAGGTCTTGCCAGCCACCCCGCCGCTCCCTACCGGGACGCTTGAAAAGACGCTACCGACCCGGGCTTCCAACCAGCTTAGGGAGCAAACGCGATCCTTTGTCCGAGGAGCTCGCCTCTGGCTCTGAGCGCGGCCCTCCCTCCAAGTGCCAGGGGAAATATTTTGCCCTCCCGTCCCTCTTCTGCTTTGCAGCGGTGAGCGTAGCCCAGCACCCGACCCCGCGCACGGAATCAAACCCCCTGCCCGGGGGGACCCGGCGCTCTGCCGCCGGGGGCCGCGTGGGATGCCAAAAGAAGAACGGATAAAAATTGCTGGGCTAAATAAGGGCTTGCTCAAACTGCCTGCTCCTCCAGCGTAGGAAGGAGTCGCTGTAAGATCAGCTGTGTTTCGTCTCAGACCCAGCGCATCCTCCCAGCGCAGAAGCTGCCGCGTTGTATTTGCGGTCCAAAGGCACACGCTGCAAGCGGCTTCCAGTATCGCTTGCCGGAAGCTTTAATCCCCGGGGGTTTGCCTGTCGGTGAGACTCAGAACCGCTGCGGGCAGCATTTCTCCATCAGCCTTCTCACTGTAGCGCTGCCCCTGGGGTGTCCTCTGCTTCTGCCTCTCCCAGCTGCCCTCCAAATTAATAAGCTTTGCATTAAACTCTCGTTTGCCCACCTAGTTCTAGTCATGGTGAAAACATCCTTCCACTCGGCCCCTTTACTCCCTGGGACACGGCCGGCATCAAACTTGGGCTGGACTCCGTGGGTGGCAGGCTGAAAGCCGATGGGTAGCTTTTTTATTCGGGATCGGATGCGTCGTCTCATGTCTTTTATCACCACACAGTGCTCACAGAGGCAACTGCAAGCGTTGGGATGAAAAACTGGAGAGTTGTTTGTCCCTATCGAGCTGCCAAGAGCTTCTCCCTTGGCCCTACCGAGATCTCAGCCGCTTCTCAGATCTCAGCCCCTTCCCTCGTGTTCTGGGGAAAACAGAGTGTCGGAATTAAGGTCTTCCCTCCCAATGCCAGGACAGACTTTCTGTCCTTCGAGCATAAAAGCAATTTGGAGAAGACGCGGTTAGTGTCAGGGTCGTGGAAGGCAGCAGCGAGCTCTTCTAGCCGGGAGGCTGCTACGGACCCACGCACCCGAGGCGATGGTAGCGTGCCACCTGGACGTGAGCGTGATTGCTGCGTGAGCCACCGCTTTCCAGAGCTGTGGCGTCACAGCTCTAGATGGGAAAGGCACAAAACCTGGGGAAGAAGCCCAGAAACCCGGGGAAGAAGCCCAGAAACCCAGGGAAGAAGCCTTTAACGTCCCAGGGGGAAGGCTGGGGTGTTCACCGGTGTCCACCGGCACGGCACAGCGCCGTGGAGCGGCCTTTGCTGCCTTCACGCGCGGAGTCAGGAGACGCCTGCTCCCTCCGTCCTCCTGGCCTTGGAGGAGATGTTTGTCTGTAGCTTCGCCTATTTATAGACCTGTCCAGGGCGCTGCAATTTATCTCGCCGAGACCAGCTCTCCTTGAAAAGAGACGGGTTTTATTGTACGGCTCATCAGAAGCTGAAACCGGCCATTTAAAAGGGATTAGAAATGGGGGGGGGGGGGGGAAGTGCCGCTGAGAGTGTCTCTGAGTTATTAAGGACTCTCGCAGGCTGTGCAGAAGCAGGCAAAGGACACAGAAAACATTTACCGCCTGGCCCTGCGGAGGGTGAGCCCCGGGCTTCGTCTGGGAGAGCTTCTTAGAACCGCTTAAAAGAAAGGGCTTGTGCTTCCTCTTCTTCCGGCGCTCTCTCGCGCCCGCGTTTTGCGAGCACCACCGTGCTTCTCTCGTCTCGTCGTCGTCAGCCCCCCTCGCGGCACGGGGTTGGGACTAAGTGATCTGTAAGGTCCCTTCCGACCCAAACCGTTCCATGATTCTATGATTTGCCGTTCCTGTAGAGGGCATTCCAGACGGAAGGGATCAGGCCAGTAAGCGTTCCCAGCCGTGCCCTGCCCTCGGCTCCTCGCCGGTTTGCCACAGGAGTTTGTAGAAGAAGGGCCGTAGCGTCCCGTGGTGGAGCCCCTGGGCACGCAGCGCTCTGCAGAGCGTAACCGTTCAGCAGAAAAATCTGTCCCGGCCCCGGGGAACGTGCAGGGAAGGTGTAAGTGATAAAAGGAAGCCCCAGCCTCCGCTTTTCCCCGGGTTTGGCTGGTATGAGCATTGTGCCTCAGCATCCCTACGTGCAGCGTTGTTCCTTGGGGTTACGTTGGGATACTCCCTGGATCCTCATATGCCAGAGGAATGTAAACTCGGAGGAGGTGGTCAGTATTCCCAGCGTGCTGAGGCATCCTTACCCGATGATTTTCCCCTTCTTTTTCCTGAGGGAGTTGGAGTTGTTCAGCCTGGAGAAAAGGGGGCCGAGGGGAGACCTTCTCGCTCTCCGCAGCTCCCTGAAAGGAGGGGGCAGCCAGGGGGGGTCGGGCTCTTCTCCCAAGGAACAGGCCATGGGACAAGAGGAAACAGCCTCCAGTTGCGCCAGGGCAGGTTTAGGATGGATATTGGGGAAAATTCCTTCATGGAAAGGGCTGTCGGGCGTTGGAAGAGGCTGCCCAGGGCAGTGGGGGAGTCGCCATCCCCGGAGGGATGGAAAGGCCGGGCAGACGCGGCGCTGAGGGACGCGGGGTAGCGCTGGGTTTGGGCAGCGCTGGGTTAAGGGTTGGACTCCATGGTCTGAAAGGTCTTTTCCAACCCAGTCAGTTCTATGATTCTGTGATTCTGTGATGTGGCTGGAGCTACCCCGCGTCTGCTTGAGCGGAGCAGCAGTGGAAGGCTCCAGGGAGACCTTCGTGTGGCCTTCCAGGACTTACAGGGGACTTAAAAACGGGGAGAGACTTTTTAGCAGGGCTTGTAGTGATTGGACGAGGTGTAACGGCTTCAAACTGAAAGAGGGGAGATTGACATGAGATCTGGGGAAGAAATTCCTGGCTGTGAGGGTGGTGAGCCCCTGGCCCAGGTTGCCTGGAGAAGCTGCGGCTGCCCCATCCCTGGAGGGGTTCAAGGCCAGGTTGGACGGGGCTTTGGGCAACCTGGGCTGGTGGGAGGTGTCCCTGCTCAGGGCAGGGGGTGGCACTGGGTGGCCTTTAAAGGTCCCTTCCCACCCGAACCACTCCGTGATTCTATGATTCTAAGCCTGCCAGCAGTCGTAGGTGCCCAGTGGGACGTGGAATGACCAGAGCACAACCGCGCGGAGATACTGAGCAGGCAGAAAGGATGACTCGCTAATGGAAGTGCTGGCAGAGCTCTTTCGAACGGGCAGGACGCTCCTTGTCACGTCCCCGGGGTTGTCAGACCTGCTTCAGAGTCTTCTCCTTGCCCCCTGCCAAGTCCCGCAGCCTCTCCCCGTGCCCCGTCCCGCCGTCGGCGCTCAGTGCTTGCTCCTCAGGCTTTGGCGCCAAAGAAGCCGCGTGTCCTGGCGCTGCACCGAGGACGTGACGCTGTGCGGCGCCCTTTCTCCGAGGCTTCTCTTAAAATCCCGGGAGCTTGCTCGTTGCGCGGAGACGCAGCTAATAAGGGAGGTATTTCCTGGTGTAGGGGACTTGACGGTGTAGCAGCGGTGCCCAAACGCCGCTCACTAGACCCGGGCACTGACAGCCTGCCAAAGGAGGCTCAGCGCTACCTGGTTTTCATCACATGGAGCATGTTTCGGTTGTTCTCAAATTTGCTGGAGAAGAGCAGCCCGTAGGACCGCAGGTCGCGGCGGGCGGCGCCTCTGTGTGAGCCAGGCGGGCTGTTATTTAATCCGCAAGGCGTCCTTTGTCCAAGGGAATTTCATTCGAACGGAGAATTGCCTTCGTGTGACCCGCGGCGTTTCAGCAGCAGGCGACAGTACCGAGGCTCAGGCAGTAAAAGGGAACGTTTGCACGGAAACGCTCGGCGGTGTCGCCCAAACGTTGTCCGCCCTCCACCCGGGGACCCCTGTGAGCCGCTTTGACGAGAGCCAAAGCCCACCGCGTGCTGAAAAGCATTGGCACCTGCGTTATTAATGTCACACGCGTATCCCCCCCCCCCCCCCCCCCGACGTTGTTAACGTGACGGCTGTCTCCCGCAGAGCAGCAGGTCGCTGTCTAAACGAAGCGCGGTGTGCTGGTGGTGTCCCACGGCTCCGCACCCCCTTCGAGGTGACAGCGGCAGCGGTCCCCCTCAGTGCCACCCCGCGGAAGTTAACGCGGCGGACCCGCCTCCGAAGTGGCGCCTCTTGGCCGAGAAACTTCGAACCGAGCTTGGCTGTGCTGTAACGAGCCCGTGCTGTCTTCACTTGCTTTTGCGGGGCTGTTTGGGGTTGGGGTTTTGTTTGTTTGTTTGTTTGTTTGGGGTTTTTTTGGGAGGGGGTTGTTAATAACAATGCTGCCGGCCTGAAACCGCTTGCCCGCCCGCCCGCCCGCTCGCTCAGAAGGCGCTGCCGCGCCGTGCCCCGCAGCGCCTACCGCGCCGCTTACAGCGCCGCCGCACGGGTCGGTTCACCCTTCTCGCCTCCGAACGTAACAACCCTCTCGTTCCTGAAAGCGCCCGATGGTGTGTCCTTCGAATCTGCTGTCCTCTCCTCTTTGTATTTTTCAGTTTGACTCGCGCTTCGCAGATGTCACTCGTCTTTGCCCCGGTTCTTCCTCTTCCTCACTTCATTCCAGATCGCAGCAAGGGTTAGCATTTCCGTAGCCGCTTTTCCCACCCCCCAGCCTTGCAATCCCGGGCGAGAGAGCGGAGCCGGGGCGGGGGGGGGGATCACCGCCCCGGGCGGGGAGCTGTCGGTGCGCTGCCGGCAGCTTTCCTGCCGTTCTAGGGAGAACGTCAGGAAGGAAAAAGCTCCCTCTCAAAATCGGCGCCCCGTGGCAGGCTCCTTGGCCGGCTCAACGCGGCAAGTGAAAATACCGAGTGGCCAGCGGAGGCTCAGCCGCTTCGCGTCCTTTTAGGTGGTCTTGGCAGGGGAGGGAGGGAGGGAAGCCTGCTCTGCTCTCCTCCGTGTTGTACCTGGTTTCGATGAACGGAAACTCCAGCCCCGAGAGCTGCCGGTTTGGTGCCTCCCGCCAGCACAAAATTTCACGCGCCTCGGGAACAAAGTGGCGCGTTGGAAAGCGAGGGGAGCCGGGGGCCGGAACGACTTTCCTGATGCGTTTCCCGGTTTTTAGGATAATGACAGAACAATGAAACTTCCCACCACTGCAAACCTGACTGCCCACCAAGACGCCGTTCTAAGAGTGCTTTCCCATAACAAAAAGCATCCCAGAACAGGAGAAAACCCGTCTAAAAACCATCCCAGATCAGGAGAAAATCCGTCGAGGCCAGTATCCCGTCTCTCACAGTGGCTAACAGTAGAACCCTAGGAAAAACTAGCTGAAGTGTTGCCCTTAAATACTTTTAGATAACGTATGGAACGACGCAAAAGACAAACGTAATCTGTCCGGAGCTAAACTGCGTTCCTAAATCGGTCTCTCGCCCCCACGCCCCCCTCCTCGAGGGTTATGCCAGAGCCGGGAGCCGCAGGAGTCGTCGCTCAGCGCTCTGGTGGTCGGCAGCAGGCTGGTGGGACCCGCGTCCTGCTGTCCCGCGCCCCGAGCCCGTTTCCCCAGGTACGGACAGACACACCGTGATGACCCGGAGAGAGCGCAGGGTCCAGGGCACGGCTTTTTCCCTACGTAAATGTGATAATCGTTGCCAAACTGCTCCGTCTTCTTTAGGAAAGGGAGCATTGGGAAAGGAAAGCAGTACGGGGAAGAAAAACACCTCCGCGCGTCTTCGGTGCTTCGGAGTCGGAGGACTGGGGGTTGCTGGTCACCTAGAAGCGTCCCGGCGCCCAGTAGGTCGTTTCTGGGAAATAACCAGCAGCCTGCACTCGGTAGGGTTAAGGGCCAGCAGGCTGGTGACGCTGGGAGCTGCTCCCCGCTAAAGCCCTGGCGGTGCCCGAGGGAGATCCGAGGACCCCGCGCCGGAGCTCAGGAGCTCCAGGTCCTTCCCTGGGAAGGATGTTCTCCTCGTGGCCGTGGATGGCGGCGGTGCTGGGCTTGCAGGCGGCCGCGTCGCCGTAACGCACGCGGCAGGGGCAGCAGCAGGCAGCGCTGGAGGCAGCGCAAGGGACTGGCAGATGGAGTCGTCGGCGTCCGTATCAAAACCTTGCTTTTCCCCCAGTAAAGAGCCGCTGCTCCTGACTGCCAGCTCAACTGGTTCCCAGCGGAGGGAGAGGCAGGTCGCCTGCTTTCTGCTGCCTCCGTCAGTCATTACAAGGATGGCCCGGGCGATGGGTTTGGCACAGCGTGCCCTGGCGCGCTCGCTCGCCCGGTGTCCAGGGCCACCGTGGCATGAGCGTCAAACACGTCTTTCTGCCGGGGAAGGGAGGCAGACCCCCGGAGAGCGGATCCGTTGAGTAAGAAGGTGCTATTTTTACATAGCTGCTCCTCAGCCCGTAAAACGGCCCACACAGAGCGAGACCACCCCCGCGCGGGCTGCCTCTCGTCACTTCATCAGCTGGAAACGCAGACGGCGAGGGGCTCGCGAGAGCCCGCGCTCTGCGGGGCCGCCCCGGGAGCCAAGGAGGCGGCGCTGGAGGAGCGAGACGGCGCTGCGTAGCCGGGGTTTGGTAATTCTTGCGAGGTGGTGGGGCAGCCAGAAAGCGGAGCGAGACCCGGGGAGCTCTCTGCGAAGACGCACGGAGCCTGGGGACGGTCGCTGTGACGGGGAAAGCGGAGCCAGGGCGTGCGTTTAGGACAGGGTTATTCTTCACCTCCCAAATCTTTCCGCTCCCCCTTTTCCCTGCACATCCACACACCTGGGGACGGGCAATGCTCTTCTGTGTCAGCGTCACCCATCCTCCGTCATCAGTCCTGTGTCCGTCACGTCTTCCAGGGATTCTGCCGTTAGTTTGCAGGTGATGCGGGTTACGTGGGACACAGCGATTCGGTGGGAGCCTCCTGTTGGAGCTCCCTGTCTCTTCCCCCCCGGGTTGATGCAGCCTGGTGCCGACGCTGCTGCTGGTTCCCCCCACTCCCAGAAAGCCTGTCCTGCTCTTCCGTGAGGCTGTCTTGGGGGATCCCAGAGCTCCTGGCCTCTTTCCTCAGCTCGCGGGGCTCAGGCTGCTCCTTGGGGCTGTCGGGCTTTCGGGACACGGGCACGGACCTTCCGGAGCCCTCAGCCCCCAGCGTCTCAGTGGCAGCACCCTCTGATCTCCTGGAGACACTGGTTCCTCTTGCTTCAACCCACAACGCGCTTGGAAAGTGAAGGAAAACTGTATTCCTCCAGACAATTTTACTCCCTCTTTTTTTTCCCCTGCTCTGCGAGTGTTTTTTGATGGCAAACCGAGCCTGGCGTCGGATGTAGGGACCGAGCAGGACCTGCAGGGACGGGGTCACCTGCCAGCAGTGCTGGAACCAGACCCCAACTACCCATTCCCAGTCCGACGTGGAAAACAGCGGCTCAGAAGCCCCTTTGCTCCTTCTGCAAAGGAACGGGGAGACTTGCTTCGGAGGTCTGGAGTTTGCCGGCAGTCTAATCCCACTTGTCACCTTTTGTGTGGTCTGGATCGTACCCCATCCCCAGAGGGGTGGAAGGAGACGCTTGTCACGGGTGGGGTTTCTAAAGACGCCTTTGCTGGGACCGGCCCGTTCCACGCTGCTGGGACGTCCCTAATTGTGGGATTGCTGAACGGACCTTATAATCCGTCAGAGCATTTCAGGCGCTGTGCCATGACGACTTGGTGGTGGAGTCGCCATCCCTGAAGGTGTTTTAAGACTCGTTTCGACGTGGTGTTAAGGGATATGGTGTGAGGGAGGACTTTGTAGAGTGGAGATGATGGTTGGACTCGATGATCCCAAGGGTCTTTTCCAACCTAAATGATTCTATGATTCTTGGAAAGTCACTGAAAAACTTGGAGGGGTCATTTCTTTGCAACGGGTTCGTGGATCTTCGTTGTCAAACAGGAGTTCCAGACCTCTGCAGCTCCCGCCTGCCCGCGCGGGAGAGGTGAGGCAGGAACGTGTTCACGGGCTGCGTCTTTCCTTGCAACCCCAAGCACAGGATTCCCAGAATGTGGATATTTGCTGTTCGGGCGGGATGGTGGTTGCTGCTGCTGGGCTTTCTGAGCTGCGACATGACCTTGCGGCCCCTTTTCGTTTTCTGCAGCCGTGACAAAACACGCTTGATTTCGTAACCTTCCTGCTGTAGGATGAGAACATAAAACCTGCGGAGTGGCCCCGAGGAGGTTCATTGGAGGTTCGTTGGCCCGTGGGCAACTGAGCCGGGCAGGGACGTGGACCTGCCGGTGCTGGGGCTGAGTCGGGTGTTGGCAGGACGGCGCGCGGGCTCGGGGACGCTCAATCTCCCAAAGGGATCATCGCAGGAATGCTCCTCCACGGGATGCCGGTGGCCAGCGGTTGCGGGGGGACAAACTCCGCGGCGGGTACGGAGCCTCGGAGAAGAGAAGCAGCTTCCTGGCGTTTTTCTAATTTACGTGAGGCTGAAAACTGCAGCTTTTCGGTTCGTCTCGTGCCTCTCTGACATCCTCCTCTTCAGCTGCCAGCACCGGGGCTCCCTCTGCGGGACCTGCGCCGCTGCTCCCTCCCGAGCACCTCCAGCAGCCAAAAAGAGCCTTGCGAGGGCAGAGAACGTGGTGGATCCGACGCGAGGGCCGTGCCAGAGCTGACGACCGCAACGAACTGAACCTGCTACCGCCAGTGTCGCCAAGTTCAGGGGCTTTTCCTGGACCAGACCCTGGGATTCTAACAAACAGGACTGGTTTTCCCGCAGGTGCTCTTCAGGGAGCCCTGAGGCTTTTTATTAGCACCGTGAGGTTTGTGTCACCCACTTTTCTCCTCTTATCCTGAAGCACCAGGGACACAAACGCCGCGAGTGCCGGGGCACCGGAGAATGAGAGGGTGCGGGGTCGGTTCCCCACCTCACCGTCACCTCTGCAGCCCGTGCTGTCCCCCTGCCGCCCGGCTGCCCGTTCTCTGGAGCTCAGTCTCGCAGCCCAAGGTTTTTTAAGTCAGTAAGAAACAGCCTTTGCCGGGATTGCTCGTGCTCTGCCCCCCGCTTTGGTCTGCAAAGTTATCCCGGAGCTCTGTAGGAGGGAATGAGCCACGTCCTCGGAGCTGGCCTGGCTTGTGAGCTTGGCACCTCCGCGCCGTCCATCCCGGCACGGTGCCCGGTTTCCAGACGGCTACGGAGGGAGCCCAGCTTTGACGAGAGACCGGCTTTCAGTGGCGAAGGTAGCTGAGAGGAATGGGGACCGTTAGTCCTCATCCTGGGCTTGCCGTTGGCCAGCCAGTGAGCTGGGATTCCCGGGGGAGCTTGGTGCTTCTCCCTCCGCCGTGCGCAGGGCGGGATGCGGCGGGAAGGTTTGTTTCCCCAGGTACACGGACGCGGCTTTAGTTCTCTCTCCGGATGAACAAATAACGTTTTCCCCCTTGTCGGTCCAGACGCGAAGGGTTTTTCTCTGGCCAGCAATGGTCCCTGTGAAGCCTTTCCCCCAAAGCACGTTGTTGCAGGGCAGGAGGTTTGTTCCCCTTCCCTTGTCATCCCTCCGCAATCCCAGCAGAGGCGGTCCTTGCCTTTGGACTGAAAAAGGGTCCGAAGCTACTCGCTGTAAGGACGCAGCTGCGCCGGGATCCCTGGTGGTCACCAAGCCTCCTCGCCGTGGAGCTGCAACGGCCCGCCGAAATCCCGGGATTTCCTAAGAAATTCGCCGTTTCTCGTTCGTCTGGTTTCGCTCGGCCTCAGGACCTCTCGGGCAGAGGAGTCCTCGCGGTGTCCGCGCAGGCTGAGCGGAACGAGGGAGAGCGTCGCTGCCGGGTCGTGCCAGCGCACCGGCTGGCTGGCGCCTCCGCAGAGCCGGGAATCCCGACCCCGCTCTCCCGCGGGGCTGTAGGAGGGTTGCGGTCCCCGGGGGTGGATAAAGTCCCCTTAGTAGCCCAGGACCTGGGAGCGGCTTCCCGGCGCTGATGGCCTGCGTTCCTCTTTCTTTTGCGCAGGAATGAACTCAACGACCATCTGGACACCATCGACTCCAACCTGGATAACCTTCAGACGATGCTGACCACCCACGGCTTCAGCGTAGACACGAGCGCGCTGTTAGATGTGAGTATCCCGCTCCCTCCCGCCCGTCCTTCCAGGAGCCGGGCCCCAGCTGCGTCCCGCGGTACCCATGTGCGGGGGGTTTGCAGTGGCAGATGGACCACGGTAGCTTCGACCGTGAATTTCCACAGCACGCCTGGGTTTGCTTTCTTTCCCTGCACTAATCATTCTTTCCTTTGGCAGCTGTTTAGCCCTTCAATGACGGTTACAGACATGAACCTTCCCGACCTGGACAGCAGCCTTGCCAGTGTGAGTAGCTGTTAAAAATCCCTCCATGCGCACACAGCTGCCAGAATGAAGTGTGTCCTGCTGTTCCGCAGCAGCCTCTCCGTGTGATTAAAGGAAGGCTCTGACAGGCTCTGAAGAGTGTCCGGGCCAGCTCCGGCCCGAAGGGAGGGGATGTGGGAGAGAGGAGGAACGCGGAGCCCTGCGCCGGCTTGGGGAGCCGCCGGGGGGGAAATAATTCAATTAGCACTGCGGCTTTCTCTGAGCAGCTCATACGGAGAGCAGGGCTACTTCATCATTCATACGCGGTTAATTAGGTGCTGAGACTTCCATCTCTCCTGTGAGCTCTGCCCCCTGAACGTGGAAGTGCACTGAAGCCCGGAGAGCTGCATGTGGTTTCCATAAACCCTCCTTTTTGACTTTCGGAAATCGTCAGGGGGGTTTCTCAAGGCAAACTCCATCATGGGCCGTCTTATTTTATTTACTTGCGTATCGTCAGCGCTGAACGCCGTGCGAGGCACTGACGCGGGCTCTCCTCGCGAGAGCCAGCGTCGCCTGATAAAATGTTTTTCCGTTAGTTAATGGCGACGAGTCGAACGCAGCATTTCGTGGCTGCGTTGAGAAGGCGCTCGGAGCAGCGGGGTGGAAGTTACAGTCAAAACCGGAGGGTCCCAGACCCTCAAGAGTAGCCAGTAGCCTGATGACCGGAGTGCTCCCGGGCTGGGGCAGAGCCAGGTCCTGCTCCCTGCCCTGGCTCGGAGCAGCGTCTCCAGCCCCGTTGTTCTCCCAGCGCCGGGCTCTGCCCCGGGGACGCGGATCCGTATTTACGCAAAATGGAACAACTCCCTGAGAAAAAAGCGAGAGGGGAGACCCAAGACAAAACACCAGCCTGGGTGCTGCCCTGGGTGCAGGAGAGGGCGGCTGCTCCGGATCGCACCAAGCGGGAGGCTCCTGGTCCAGCTGATGCAGAGCGAGAGACCCTCAGCCGGTCTCTGACCCCTTTTTCCCCCTCCGCTGTTTTGTTTTTTGGGGTTTTTTTTAATCTGAAAGAGCACAAAGGGATCTTGTGGGGTTTTTTGGTTTGGTTTTTTTTTCCCCCGGTGCAGAACAGGAAACATCTTGAAAGTTTTTGCAAGACAGGAAAGCCCGGATTTAGTCTCCTTGCTGGGGACCTTGCGGGCCCGCAGGTGATGCCGCGCGTGCTCCTGGGGCGGCCGGGAAGAAGGCGTTTAATGCCGGTGAGGGAGAGCGCGGACGGCACCGTGCCCCTCTCCACAGGGCACCGTGAGAGACCTTGGGGCTTTTCCCTAAACCGAACAATTCCCACCAGCTCTTTTGGGGTACACCTTGCCCTGTGCTAGAGTTGGGGGGGGGGGGGGGTTAAAATGCAGAGCGGGAGTTCACGGCCGGTAATTCCGCAGTGTCTCCGGCGCCTGGACATTTCTCTGCTTTTTTTTGCTTCTTCCCGGTGGCTCGCCGGGTTCTTCGGGCGTTCACAGGGGAAAAAGGGCTGTAGGGGGACGGTGCAAAGGCCCGGAGAAGCGTTTCGCGCGTGCGCGGACCAACACCCGCCCCAAAAGTCGTTGAACGCGAGTTTCCGACTGACTGGAGGCTCTGCTGGGGCTGGCTGGGCAGGGAGAGCAGGACGAGGGATTAGCGGGATTCAGGAGGAGAACGTGAGCCGCGAAGATTTCGGTAACTCAGAAATGAATTACTTCGCGGCGTCGAGCTGGGAGTTACCCCGTAGAAAACCTGGAAGCGGGATTTACTGAAGGGGTCCTTTGAAATTTCGTGGCTCAGCTCTCCGGCTCAGGTAGGGTTTGGATGGAGGTCGCTTGGCTGTTGTTTTTCTCTGCTCTATAACGTTGGGTTTGTCGTCACCCAGCCGTCGCCCCCCCCGAGAACCGCCTGTGCTGGCTGTAGCCGAGCTGCGGCGTTCCTCACCTGCGGCCAGACGCTCGGTGCAGACCCGCGCGCTTCCCAAACGGCTCCCAAACGGCTCCCAGATGGCTTTTACCCAGCGCCAGTGCCGAAGCGGTAACAAAAAATGCTGGGTACACAGTTAAATACTCGCTAAGGTGACTTTTCCACGGCAGCGGTTGCTGTAATAAGCAGCCACAGGATTATTAGCTGGCTGTAAATCCGGAGAGGGGAAGTGATCCCGCAGGAGAGTCTCTGCCCGAGCGTTATTTTCCCGGCTCTGGGATCAGCAGGCTCAGCGCCGCGGCCCCCGGCCACGCTGGCTCTGGCAGGGCTCCCCCCCCAGCCCCCCCCCGATTTGGCAGCGAGCGGAGCTTCTCAGGTGGGCAGAGCGGGTTTCTCCCGCTTCCAAAGTTTTTCTCCCTTTAACACTCACGCCTCAGCCCTTTCCGGCCCTGTCGCGCCCGTGGGAGACGGGTGCGAAACGGGATCGTGTCCTCAGACCAGCTTGCCGGGACCTGCGGCTCCCGGGTGCTTTAGTAACTAGAAGACTTCCAATAAATAGAAGTAAATTTAAAAAATAAAATAAAACTGCGTCCCGAAGGCTTTCCCTGGGATTTTAGATCCTGAGATGCAGGGAGGCTTCGTGCTGTGATGGAAGGGACCTGCGAGAGCAGGGTGACGCGCGCCGCCTGGGAGCTGGAACGCTGCGCCGGGGCTGGGGTCGGCACCGGGCGCGTTCGCCGACGCCGCGTAAACCTCCGGGGATGTCTCTCTCCGCCTCCGCGCGGTTTCGAGACCGTACATCGCGGCTCGCCCTGCGCGGTGCGTGCCTGGGGGTCAGCACGGGGCGGGCACGGAGAGGACCCTCGCACCCCTGAGCCGTGCGAGGCGCTCACCCGTCCCCCCCCTTTCTCCCCGCAGATTCAGGATCTCCTTTCGTCCCAGGAGCAGCAGAAACCCACCGAGACGGAGGCCAGCGCAGCGGACGCAGGTACCAGCAGCCGGCTCGGCGTTTTAAGTGACTCCGTTGCATGAGAACCCTGGCTGCGGCGAAATCATTTCTCCTCCCAAAAAGCGTTTTTGGCTGAGGGGGATGAGGCGGTTGAGCGTGGAAAGGAGAGGATGGAGGAGGATCTTAGCTGCGTGGACAAATCCTTGGTGGGAGGGAACGAAAGCAGAGGGAGCCAGGCTCCCCTCGGCGGTGCCTGGGGACACGGCGAGGGGCTGTGGCACAAATGGAAACGCACGAAATTCCATCAGGACACAAGAAAAGGCTTTTTTACCTTGAGGGTGGTCAAGCTCTGGCACAGGCTGCCACCCCGGGAGATCCTCAGACAGGGTTGGCTCCGGGTGGCCCTGCCTTGAGGCCGGGGTCCAACCGGACGCGCTCGAGGTCCCGGCTCGTCCCAGCCCTCCTGGGATTTCTGTCTGCGTGGAATGGCGTGGGCTGTCACGGTGCTGCTCCTCCTTTGTGGCAGCAACCCCAGTCCCAGGCTCTGCGTCTCGCAGCCTGGTCGGGGCGCTCTCCCCGTGCTCTCCGTGCGTCCCCGGAGGCAGACGAAAGCCCCCGGTCCCTCACTGCGTGTCACAGAATCACAGAACGGTTTGGGCTGAAGGGACCTTTAAAGGCCACCCAGTGCCACCCCCTGCCCCGGGCAGGGACACCTCCCACCAGCCCAGGTTGCCCAAAGCCCCGTCCAACCTGGCCTTGAACCCCCCCAGGGATGGGGCAGCCACAGCTTCTCCGGGCAACCTGGGCCAGGGGCTCACCAGCTTCATCATGGAGAATTTCTTCCTTATTTTTAATCTCAATCTCCCCTCTTTTGGTTTAAAACCCTTCCCCCTCGTCCCGTGGCTCCCCTCCCTGCTCCAGAGTCCCTCCCCAGCTTTCCCGGAGCCCCTTGAGGGCCTGGAAGGGGCTGGAAGGTCTCCCCGGAGCCTTCTCCAGGCTGAAGCCCCCCAACTCTCTCAGCCTGTCCCCATGGGAGAGGGACTCCAGCCCCGCGATGTCCCAGAGATGAGGCTGGAACCCTGCTAAGGTCCGATTCTCGTTCCTTTGCTCACGTACCGAAAGGCCTTGCCCAAGTCCGGGTGTCTCCGGGCTGGAGCGACGAGGAGCGCCGCCTTCTTGCAGGCGGTGGGGAAGCGGTTGGCGGTGGTGGTTTCGAGAGCGAAACCACGTCGCCCTCGTTCCTCTCGCCCGCTGTTGGGTCAGCCCCCTGCCCTCCCCAAAAGCCTACCCTGGCGCCAACCCGGCTCTCTCCTTGCAGGCAAGCAGCTGGTGCACTACACGGCCCAGCCCCTCTTCCTGGTGGACTCCAGCGCCGTCGACATGGGGAGCGGGGACCTGCCCATCTTCTTCGAGCTGGGAGAAGGGCCCTATTTCACGGACGGAGACGAGTACTCGGAAGACCCCACCATCTCCCTCTTGTTGGGGACTGAGCAGCCCAAACCCAAGGACCCTGCGATATCCTAAGGCCCCCCGGGGCAGGGCGAAAAAGAGGAAGAGGAAGAATACGCACTAAAGGGAAATCCAGCCGTCAGCCTCCTCGCTTTGCACAGAACATTGAAAGCTCTAAACACCCTCTGGTTCGTGTTTGCTTCCCCCCGGCGCTGTGAGGATTTCATTTGTGTGTGTGCTTAACGAGGTGTTTTGAAACCTGCTTTAGATTCCAGCCACCCAGCGCTCCTCCAGTTTGGCGGCCGGCAGCGACGGAGGAAGTTGGGGAGGAAGGAGGAGGGAGGGCCGGGGGGGGGGGGGGGGGGTCCGGGCTGTGCGAGGAGCCCCCCCCCCACCCCACCCCACCCCACCATCCCGTGGTGATGGCCCAAACTACCGCGGAGGCCGGGACGGGCACCGCCGCGGTTCCGGTGAGCGGTTGGGAGAACCCGGAGAGCAGTCGGCCGGTCGCCCCGTCACGCTCCCGTTTCGTCCCCACCGACGCTGGCGGGGCTGGGGGGGGACACGGCCGCGGCGAAGGGCCTTGGAGGGGGACAGGGGGGAGCTGCTGCCCCCGGGGCCGGGGAGCGGGGTGCTCGCCGAGTGGGCAGGCGACGGGGGGGAGCTTTTCTGAGGAAGGGGGTTCCCCCACCGCCCCCGTCCCCTTCCCTCCTCGCCCCCCGGACAGGCGGATGCGATGGTTTTTAAGAGAGAAATAAAAAAGTTTGCCGATGTGGCGCCGGTGGGTTGGATCCCGTTGTGGTCTCTGCCTTGCGGTCTGATCCCCCGGGGGGGCTCGGGGTGCGCCCCGGAGCCCGGTTCCGCCTTCTCTCGGTTTTATTTCTTCTTGCTCTGTGTGTTTCTTTTTGATTGTTCCTTTTTGGGTTTGTTTTCCTTTTGCTTAGCAGTAAAAATTTGTACATTTACACTTCAGATTGTTAATAGTAAAAACTGTATTTTGAATTTTTACATGAGAGAAGAAGAACCCACTTCTATCTATATATATATAAATATCTCTCTATATATATACATACAAATATATATAAAACAAATGCTCTGTCACCTGGTGGCTTTTCTATGGTTGAAAAAAAGCTTTATTTTTGTCATCCGTTGGGGAAGCGGATGGGAGAAAGGTCCAGGAATTGCCCGTCGTGCCCCGGGACGCACCGTGCGGTGCCGGTGCGGGAGCCGGAGGTGTCACCGCGCACCCCGCGCGCGGGTGTCGCAGTCCTGCCCTGGGGCTCCCCCTCCTGAATCCCGGGCCGGGGCTCCGGGGCTGAGTTTTCCAGGATATTTCAGCGGAGGAGACGGCAGCGGGGCCCGCGTAGACACGCCGGAGGTGTGCTGGACGCTGCGCGCTCCTTTTAGGGGTGCTTTTTTTTCCTCAGAAAACCCATAAAAAATACCTTCGTTATGTTCAGAGCATTCAGACCTCCCTCCGTCCCGCTCTCCTCCGCTCGGGGGTGGTCGCTGCTTGGTCACCGCGAAGGCGTGGAGGCATCTCGGCGTCGGGTTCAACCGTAGCCGTGCAGCAGGTTGGACGTCGGGACAAGCCGGTGTCTTCTGCCGCCCGGGCTCCGTCTTCGAGGGCAGCGGTGGCGGCGCCCAGGAGCTGCTTCACCCGAGATCCGTTGGGTTCCTGCCCTTCCCGACGAGACGAGAAGTCGCGCTGGGCCAACCTGTCACCGTCACCTCGTCCAAAACGCAGTCCGTGGAGGACAGGAACGCCGGAGTCCCACAGGTGTCAACGCACACCCTGAAACGCACCGTCGGGGACCGGGTGCGGGTGGTGCTGAGCTCGAAGGCGAAGTCCCCGTTGTCCCTCACTGGGCGCCAAAACGGGTTGGGGGCCAAGTTGTCTGCTTTGGGGTCTGACCCAGGGAGGGGGACACGATGGTGCGTCATGGGGCCAGCGCATCTTGATGCGCCATTGTGTCTGCTTTAGGCAGGTCACTCGTTCGTGCCGTTGAGCGTCTCCTGCCCACGGGAACGTGCTGCCTGCTCCGGGGCTGTCGCGGTGACCCGCTCTGCCGTTACCTTTGGAGCTGCGGGGCAGGGACGGTGCCAAATGTCTTCTGTCCCATGGGCTGGACGCTCTGCTGTGCGGGGACATCAAAGAATGGTTTGGGTTGGAAGGGACCTTCCTTGAAGATCATCTCGTTCCAATCCCCCTGCCACGGGCAGGGACATCTCCCACTAGGCTTTGAGCAACCTGGTCTAGGTGAAGATGTCCCTGCCCATGGCAGGGGCTTGGACTAGATGGTCTTGAAGGTCCCCTCCAACCCAAACCAGTCTGATCCTGTGATGTCCCCGCACAGCAGAGTGTCCAGCCCATGGGGTGGGGGACATTCCACACCAGACGCCTTCTCTGGCTCAGTCTGGCCTTGGCTTGGCCCGCTCAGAGGTGGTGTCCCCTCCGAATGGTGGTGGCCTGTGCTCCTCCTTTCTGTTAGAGCTTGAAATCGCTCCACTTACAGCTTTCTCCACGTTCTGCCTTCGGCTTTGCTTTGCTGGTTGTTTCCCCAGCGTTGTCCGCCCCACGCGGCTGAAGTCGTCCCCTCCGTGGACATCTGCTCTGCCAACGCTGGGTTCATCTTTGGGACCGAGAGCTGTGCCAGGAGACGGGAATTGCCACGGCGAGGGGAGGATGGCGAATTCAAGATGAGACCTGTGTGTGCGTTTGCCCAAAATCACCTGATTTGCAGGTCTGTGGTGCCGTGAGCTCGGCCCGTGTCATGGCCAAGGGCCCCAGGTACATGGCGAGAAGGATGAGGGAGCCTCAAGCCCTGCCTTCAGGATTGATGTGGTGCTGGAAAACCATCCCGTTGCTTGAGAAGGTCATTATAGAACCAGGAATCATGGAATGGTTTGGGTGGGAAGGGACCTTTGAAGGCCATCGAGTCCCACCACCCTGCCCTGGGCAGGGACACCTTCACCGGCACCAGGTTGCTCCGAGCCCCGTCCAACCTGGCCTTGAGCCCCTCCAGGGATGCGGCAGCCACAGCTTCTCGGGGCAACCTGGGCCAGGGGCTCACCAGCTTCATCATGGAGAATTTCTGCCTTATTTTTAATCTCAATCTCCCCTCTTTTGGTTTAAAACCCTTCCCCCTCGTCCCGTGGCTCCCCTCCCTGCTCCAGAGTCCCTCCCCAGCTTTCCCGGAGCCCCTTGAGGGCCTGGAAGGGGCTGGAAGGTCTCCGCGGAGCCTTCTCTTCTCCAGGCTGAACCCCCCCAGCTCTCTCAGCCTGTCCTCCCAGCAGAGGGGCTCCAGCCCTCCCGGCATCTCCGGGGCCTCCTCCGGCCCTGCTCTGACGCCTCCGTGTCTCCCCTGTGCTGAGGGCTCCAGAGCTGGAGGCAGGCTGGGGATGGAGGGGTGGAGAGCAGCCCTGCCGAGAAGGACTTGGTGGGGATGGAGGGGGAAAAGCTGGCCATGACCTGGCAGCCCGGAAAGACGCCCCCATCCAGACCCTCAAGGGGCTCCGGGAAAGCTGGGGAGGGACTCTGGAGCAGGGAGGGGAGCCACGGGATGAGGAGGGACGGTTTTAAACCAAAAGAGGGGAGATTTAGGTGAGATATTGGGAAGAAATTGTTTGCTGTGAAGGTGGTGAGCCCCTGGCTCCGGGTCCCCCGAGTGCCGCAGGAGCCCCTCGCTCCGGGCGGGCCGTAACGATCCCAACTAATCGTGTGTGACGCGGGCGGGCGGCTCGCATGATCTCATCCCGGCTAACGAGGGAAATGGCTGGACTGGAAAATCTCCCCCCGCCCCAGTAATTCATCACCCGCCGCCGGAGACACCCCGTCCCCCTCGCGCCCGCGGTAACAGGAGCCACCGAGCACCGCGGGGGACGGGGACGCTGGTGGGGGGGAGACGGGGGGACGGGGGGACGGGCAGGGTCCCCTCACGCTGCCGCTGCGGGGCCACCCCGATGAACCCGGGGGCAACCGGCCAGGAGAGGGTCCCACGGAGGGGCTGCGACGTGGAAATGGGGTTGGGGGGGAGCCCCCCGTTGGGCTGCTCAATAACCACCCCCCCCCCCCCAGGGTCCCCCTGCGCAGACCCCCAGCCCTTTGGGGTCCCCAGGGTCCCCCCGGGTTATTCCCACCGCCGCGGGTGGCACTTTCCCAGTGCCGGGAGCGGACCCCAGCGGGGAACCCCCAGTTTAGCTCGGAGGCAGCCCGGGAGCTTCCCGGGGGTCCCCTCGCCACCTCCATCCCGCCATCCCCAATCCTGGGGGTCTTTCCCCTGCCCCCCCCGCCCCCCCCCCCAGCTCCCTGTGGATGCTGGAAAACGGTCGCAGGAAATCCCAGCGGATGGAGCCAAGGCTGGGCCCAGCCCCGCATGAGCCTGGGACGGGGCCGGGGTGGGGGCGACACACCGGCGGGGGCCGCCTCAGCCGGGATCGGGACCGAGTTGGCGTCATTAAAATTAGTAAAAAGCATTTTTTGGCCTTTTCTGTCGCGGGTAACGGAGACACATCCCTTGCGAGGAAAGGCTCCGGGATGGACGGGACGGGCAACGGGAACACGGCGCCGGGGAGGGACGTCGGCGAGAGCCTCCCGGGACCCAGGAATAACGGGGGACACGGCACGAGCCGCGGCCCCGGCGCGGGGCGAAGGGACGGGCACCGGCAGGGACAAGGCGCCGGCCACCACCGCGGCCATGCCGGTAGCCACCGCCGAGGGCGAGGTGTGCGGGAAAGTCAAACACACGGCGCTAATTCCCCGGTTCCCTTCGTCACCTCCCGGCAAACGGCAGCCCCGCGCCGGAGCTGGGCCCGAGGTGTTTAATAGCCCTTAAATAGATCATTCGGGGGTTTTATTCCCCAAATTTTGGGGTTGGTTTTTTTTTTTTTTTGAACCCGTGTTAACTTTTGGCCTCCGGAGCTGCTGCCGGTGGGATGCGCCGGTGGCGGGGCCGGTGGCGGGGGCCGGGGTGGGGGGGGGTCAGGGATGGGTGCCAGGGCAGCGCGGCCATCGGGGATGGGGTTTCACGCCTTCATTAAAGGTGTTGGCAGATGAGCCCGTTAACGAGCGCGGCTGTTGGCCGGGGCTCCCCGGCTCGGCGCGCATGGGGCCGGGGTGGGGGCAAGGCGGGGGGGGGGTTCGCCGTGGGGCTGGGGAGGGGACGGTGCCCCGGCTGTTGGGGTCCACCATGGAGAAGTGAGGGTGCCACCGCCCCAGGGCTCGGGGACAGGGACGGGGGACAGTCCCGGTCTCAGGATGGACTCGGGGGGGGCTCTGCGACGGCGGGGGCTGTGCCGGCGGCAGCGGGGGGGGGGGTCTGCGCCCAGCACCCCACCTCTCCGCTCCCCCGTGTCCATCCCACCACCATCCTCTGGCCGGCCAGACCCCCAGCTCCGCACCTGCGTTGGAGGGGGGGGTCTGGTACCTCCATCCCACGCATCCCCCCATGGTGCCGAGCGGGGCGAGGGGCCGCAGCCGCACTGTGACCCCCCCACCCCGGGCAGTGGGTCCAGCGGCCGTGGGGTGCCCGCACCCCGGTTCCACCACACCACGCGGCCTCTGCAGGGATCTTTATTGGGGGAGGACATGGGGGAGGACAGGGGGGGGCGCGAGCGGCTGGGGGCGGCTCTGCTGGCAGCCCCCACCCCGGGGGCGCGTGGAGGGGTCCGGCCACTTCCACGGCCCCTGCCCCACGGCGGACCCCCACTCCCCGGCCATCCCGCAGCCCCCAGCGAACCCCCGGGGCGGCACCGGGGTGCGAGGGGAGCCTCGCGCTGTGCCGGGGTGGGGGGGTCGCCCCGCCGTGGGGTGCAGGCTGGGCCGTGGGGCTGAGGAAAGGGGGCTGCGGGGGTCGCGGCGAGGACTGGTGGGGCACAGAAGGAGCCGGGGCAGGGGGGACAGGGGGCAGCAGCAGGAAAGCTGGGGGGAGGACGGCGTCCCGGGAGGCATCTCCGACGAGGCTCGGGCCGTCTCAGATCCCTGGGGAGGGAGAGCCCGCGTCAGCCATGCGCCCCCCGTGTCCCCCCCCCCCCCCCCGTCATCGTCGTGTCGTCCCCCCCCGTGCCACCCCCCCCCAGCCCCGCTGTCACCTTGGGACGCCAGGGCCTCCTCCGAGTCGGCGTCGCGCTCCATTCCTGCGGACGAGGGGAGACGTCGGGGCTGGGGGCGGGCAGCGGCATGGCCCCCCCACCCCCCACCCCACCAACATGATACGACTCCCTGGGTAACGGGGCACCCCCCACTAACGAGGTGCCCCCCCACTAAACGGGGCACCCCCAGCTAACGGGGCACCCCCCGCTAATGGGGGTACCTACCCCTTGCTAACGGGGCACCACCCGCTAACGAGGCACCCCCCCACTAAACGGGGCACCCCCAGCTAACGAGGCACCCCCCCCACTAAACAGGGCACCCCCCGCTAATGGGGTACCTACCCCTTGCTAACGGGCCACCCCCCGCTAACGGGGCACCCCCAGCTGATGGGGCACCCCCCCGCTGACGGGGCACCCCTGGGACTGCAGCAACACACAGGGGACCAAGACAAATCCCCCCTCCCCAATACTGCATCCCTGGGCAGGGTGCCGGGACCCCCAGGGGATGCTCAGCCTCCTGGGGGGGGCAGCACTGGCTTTGGGGGGGGGGGGGGGGGTGTCTCACCCTCCTCCGACTCGTTGGACTGGGCTGGGACATCCACGACGGGACCTGCGGGAGGGCAGAGAGCCGGGGGGGGGGGCGGTTTCAGCGTCCGACGGGACACCCCCACCCCCCCCCCCCCACCCCCCCCAGGCCTCGGGGGCAGAGCGTGGGTCACCCACCGGCCCGGGCCTCCCCGGCGAGGGGCTCCGCGCTGAAGGAGCCGCTGTTGAGGGCGTCGAGGCTGGAGGAGTCGCTGCCGAGGGACCCCCGCGTCGAGTCGTCGTCGCCCGGCGGCCGCTCCGCCCCCTCGAAGCTGAGGGAGGTGACACCTGCGGGGGAGGGACGGGAGCGGGGGGGGGGGGGCACGGGGTCCCTTGGTGTTGGGGGGGGGGACACGGGGGGGAGGGTGGGGGTGGGGGGGGCGGCGCAGCCCGGGCAGGGTCCGGGGACACCGCGGCGGGGGGTCTGCGGGCGCGCTGGTGTGGGCCCCCTGTACGGGTGGGGGGGTCCCTGCCTGCTGGGAGGGGGTCTGGGCCCGTGTTGGGGGTCCCTGAGCCCAGGGTGGGGGTCCATGCAGGCAGGACGGGGTCTGGGCCCGTGTTGGGGGGTCCCTGTGCCCAGGGTGGGGGTCCATGCAGGCAGGACGGGGTCAGTGCCCAGCTTGGAGGGTCCCTGTGCCCATGGTGGGGGTCCATGCAGGCAGGACAGGGGTCTGTGCCCAATTTGGAGGGTCCCTGTGCCCAGGGTGGGGGTCCCTGCCTGCTGGGAGGGGGTCTGTGCCCAATTTGGAGGGTCCCTGAGCCCAGGGTGGGGGTCCATGCAGGCAGGACAGGGGTCTGTGCCCATGTTGGGGGGTCCCTGTGCCCAGGGTGGATGTCCCTGCCTGCTGGGAGGGGGTCTGTGCCCATGTTGGGGGGTCCCTGTGCCCAGGGTGGGGGTCTGTGCCTGCAGGACGGGGGTTTGTGTCCGTGTTGGGTGTCCCTGAGCCCAGGGTGGGGGTCCATGCCCATGTTGGGGGGTCCCTGTGCCCAGGGTGGGGGTCCAGGCAGGGGCAGGATGGGGGTCTGTGCCTGTGTTGGGGGGTCCCTGTGCCCAGGGTGGGGGTCCCTGCCTGCTGGGTGGGGGTCTGTGCCCGTGTTGGGGGTTCTTGAGCCCAGGGTGGGGGTCCATGCAGGCAGGACAGGGGTCTGTGCCCAATTTGGAGGGTCCCTGAGCCCAGGGTGGGGGTCCATGCAGGCAGGACAGGGGTCTGTGCCCATGTTGGGGGGTCCCTGTGCCCAGGGTGGATGTCCCTGCCTGCTGGGAGGGGGTCTGTGCCCATGTTGGGGGGTCCCTGTGCCCAGGGTGGGGGTCCAGGCAGGGGCAGGATGGGGGTCTGTGCCCGTGTTGGGGGGTCCCTGTGCCCAGGGTGGGGGTCCCTGCCTGCTGGGTGGGGGTCTGTGCCCGTGTTGGGGGTCCTTGAGCCCAGGGTGGGGGTCCATGCAGGCAGGACAGGGGTCTGTGCCCAATTTGGAGGGTCCCTGTGCCCAGGGTGGGGGTCCCTGCCTGCTGGGAGGGGGTCTGTGCCCATGTTGGGGGGTCCCTGTGCCCAGGGTGGGGGTCTGTGCCTGCAGGACGGGGGTTTGTGTCCGTGTTGGGTGTCCCTGAGCCCAGGGTGGGGGTCCGTGCCCATGTTGGGGGGTCCCTGTGCCCAGGGTGGGGGTCCAGGCAGGGGCAGGATGGGGGTCTGTGCCTGTGTTGGGGGGTCCCTGTGCCCAGGGTGGGGGTCCCTGCCTGCTGGGTGGGGGTCTGTGCCCGTGTTGGGGGTCCTTGAGCCCAGGGTGGGGGTCCATGCAGGCAGGACAGGGGTCTGTGCCCAATTTGGAGGGTCCCTGAGCCCAGGACGGGGGTCTGTGCAAGCAGGACAGGGGTCTGTGCCCGTGTTGGGGGGGGTCCCTGTGCCCAGGGTGGGGGTCCAGGCAGGGGCAGGATGGGGGTCCGTGCCCCTGTTGGAGGGTCCCTGTGCCCAGAGCGGGGGTCTGTGCCTGCGGGGCAGGGTCCGTGCCCACATGGCGCAGCCCCGTGCCGGTGCCCGGCCGTGCCACCGGGCCCCCAGCCCAGCCCTACCTTTGCCCAGGCGCTGTGCCGAGGTGGTGAGATCACCTGGGGGGGGGGGGGGGGGGGGTGGTGGAAAAGGGGGGGTCAGGAGGAGCCGGGGGGCAGAGACCCCGGGGTGCCACCCCCGGTCCGTGCCCCAGCCGGGGGTCCGGCCGCCCCTGGCCCTCCGGGGGCTCGCCGAGAGCTGCCTCCCCGTCCGGCTGCCGCGTCCCCACGCCGACGCTCACTCTCTCCGGAGGCCTCCAGCCTGGCGGGGCTGACGGGCTCTGGAAGAGACGAGCAGGGGGACGTGAGCCCCGGGGTGCCCACGCTCTGCCCACCCCACCCCCCCCACCCCCCCCCTCCACCACAACCACCAGCCCCCTCCAGGCCTTGACCGGGAGGGAAACTGAGGCACGGAGGCCGCAGGTCCCAGCTCCCGGCCGGGCGGTGCTGGGGGGGGGGGGGGGGCTGCGTGGGGCAGGGTCGTCCCCCCGCCGAGGCGCTGGCCCAGCCCCGGTCCCCTACCTGGCGTCTGTCCTTCTGCAGAAAGGGCCACGTCCAGGGTGCTCGCGGGCTCTGCGGGGACACGGGGTGGGGGGCAGGGACAGGGAGCACGTCCCGGACACCGCAGCCCCGGGGGATCGGGGACCGCGGCGGGTGTCCCCAGGAGACCCCAGTACCCCAACCCCCTCCCTTCCGCCACATAGGGATCCCCCCGTGCTGCTGGGTGGCAGCACCCGCTGGGACCCCTGCCCTGGGCACCCAGGGTGCCCCCAGCCCTCTGTCCCCGGCCCCCCAGCCCCCTTACCATCGGCCATCACGGCGGCCAGGACCAGGAGGGCGACCATGGCCAACGCCGGGGCCCTGCGGAGGAGACGCGGCGTTTGGGGACCCCAGAGCACCCCTCACTGCTCCTGGTCCACCCGCAGACACCCCCCCGTGCCCCCAGGGTCCCCTCCCCGGCCCGGCCCCCCAGTACCAACCCCTTCCTGGGGAGCCCCCAGGGCTCCTACAGGGCCCTGCAGACCCCATGGTCCCTGTCCCCACCCTGGCGTCACCCCAGGCAGGGCATGGGGCTGCGGTCCCCAACCCCATGATGGTGTCCCCCCAGCTCCGGCCACGCCGGGCTGCGGTCCCTGTCCCCACCCTGGTGTCCCCCCAGCTCCAGGCAGGGCATGGGGTCCCCGTCCCCACGCTGGCATCACCCCAAAGGGGTTGCACCCCATGGGGCTGCAGTCCCTGTCCCCATGCCAGTGTCCCCCCAGCTCCAGGCAGGGCATGGGGCTGCGGTCCCCGTCCCCACACTGGTGTCACCTCAGGCAGGGCATGGGGCCGCAGTCCCTGTCCCCACCCTGGCGTCACCCCAGGCAGGGCATGGGGCCGCGGTCCCTGTCCCCACCCTGGTGTCCCCCCAGCTCCAGGCAGGGCATGGGGTCCCCATCCCCACGCTGGCGTCACCCCAGATGGGGTGCACCCCATGGGGCTGTTGTCCCTGTCCCGACGCTGGTGTCCCCCCAGCTCCAGGCAGGGCATGGGGCTGCGGTCCCCATCCCCACGCTGGTGTCCCCATCCCCATGCTGGTGTTCCCCCAGCTCCAGGCAGGGCATGGGGCCCCCATCCCCACGCTGGCGTCACCCCAAAGGGGGTGCACCCCATGGGGCTGAGGTCCCTGTCCCCATGCCAGTGTCACCCGAGCTCCAGGCAGGGCATGGGGCTGCGGTCCCTGTCCCCACCCTGGTGACACCCCAGGCAGGGCATGGGGCCGCAGTCCCCGTCCCCAACCTGGTGTCCCCCCAGCTCCAGGCAGGGCATGGGGTCCCCATCCCCACGCTGGCGTCACCCCAAAGGGGGTGCACCCCATGGGGCTGAGGTCCCTGTCCCCATGCCAGTGTCACCCGAGCTCCAGGCAGGGCATGGGGCTGCGGTCCCCGTCCCCACACTGGTGTCACCTCAGGCAAGGCATGGGGCCGCAGTCCCTGTCCCCACCCTGGCGTCACCCCAGGCAGGGCATGGGGCCGCGGTCTCTGTCCCCACCCTGGTGTCCCCCCAGCTCCAGGCAGGGCATGGGGTCCCCATCCCCACGCTGGCGTCACCCCAGATGGGGTGCACCCCATGGGGCTGCAGTCCCTGTCCCCACACTGGTGTCACCTCAGGCAGGGCATGGGGCTGCGGTCCCCGTCCCCACGCTGGTGTCACCTCAGGCAGGGCATGGGGCCGTGGTCCCCGTCCCCACGCTGGTGTCCCCCCAGCTCCGGCCACCCCAGGCTGCAGGCAGGCTGGGGGGGACCCCAGGCGAGGTGCCCGGAGGAGGTGACCCCTCTACAGAGCATCCCCTGCCGCAGCCCCCGGCCTTGGCGGACCCCGCGTCCTGGCCTTGTCCCTGCCCCGTGCTGGATCCGGGCCAACCTGGGGGCCACAGGCCTGGGGCAGGAGACGCCGCAGCTCCCCCCCCGCCCCCCCCCCCCCCCCCGCGGCTGCATGGGGGGTGCCCGGGAACCCCACAACCAGCCGGGGAGCAGTGGGACAGCTGGGGGGGACTGCCACATGCCAGGGGGTCAGGGGCATCCCAGAATTGCCCCCAGGACCCCCCAGAGCTGCCGGCAGATGCCCCCAGGACCCCCCCAGAGCTGGAGGAGGTGCCCTGGGACCCCTCAAGGCTGTCTAGAGATGCCCCCCAGAGCCGACGGGAGGTGCCCCCAGGACCCCCCCCAGCTCTCCCAGGGAGATGCCCATCTGGGACTCCCTCAATGCTGCCATGGGATGCCCACCCAGGACCCCCCAGAGCTGCTGGGAGATGCCCCAGGACCCCCCAGTGCTGCCGGGAGATGCCCCTCAGAGCTGCCGGGAGATGCCCCCAGGACCCCCCAGAGCTGCCGGGAGATGCCCCCCAGAGCTGCTGGGAGATGCTCCAGGACCCCCCCACTGCTGCCAGGTGGTGCCCACCGGGAATGCCCCCGGTGCTGCCAGGAGATGCCCCCCAGAGCTGCCGGGAGATGCCCCCCAGAGCTCCTAGGAGATGCCCCCAGGACCCCCCAGAGCTGCTGGGAGATGCTCCAGGGCCCCCCCACTGCTGCCAGGTGGTGCCCACCGGGAATGCCCCCGGTGCTGCCAGGAGATGCCCCCCAGAGCTGCCGGGAGATGCCCCCAGGACCCCCCAGAGCTGCCAGGAGCTGCCCCCTGAGCCCCCAGAGCTGCCAGGAGATGCCCACCGGGGATGCAGGGAGATGCCCCCAGGACCCCCCAGAGCTGCCGGGAGATGCCCCCCGAGCCCCCGCCGGGGGCAGCGTCGGGGTCCCGGTGCCCCCGTTCCCCCTCGCCGCCCCCATCTCGCCCCCTCCCCAGGCTGGGGTCAGCAGAGCGGGGGTCCCCGCCGTCCCCGGGGTCCCCGCCGTCCCCGGGGCTCACCTGCGGGGCTGGGCCATGCCTGCGGCTGCGGGGCTGGCGGCGCTGCGGGGAGCCGGCCCGGCGCCGCCCGGGGCCGTTATAGCCGCATGGGGCTGGGGAGGAGCCAGGTGGCTGCGGGCCAGCCAATCCCCGCACCGGCACCGGCACTGCGGCTCCGCACCGGCTCCGCACCGGGCACCGGCATCACCCCCGGGGCATCACCCCCGGCACTGCGGCTCCGCACCGGCTCCGCACCGGGCACCGGCATCACCCCCGGGGCATCACCCCCGGCACTGCGGCTCCGCACCGGCACCGGCACTGGCCACCAGTATTCCCCGGTCCGAATGGCACTGGGAGCCCCCGTGCCGTTGCAGGGACCCCAGACCCATGTCGGGGACCCCCCCAGCACCAGTTTGGGGACCCCAGACCCATGACTGGGACCCCCAGCACCACTTTGGGGACCCCAGAGCCATGTCCGGGACCCCCCCAGCACCACTTTGGGGACCCCAGAGCCATGTCCGGGACGCCCCCAGCACCAATTTGGGGACCCCAGACCCATGACTGGGACCCCCCAGCACCACTTTGGGGACCCCAAAGCCACGTCCAGGACCCTCCCAGCACCACTTTCAGGACCCCAGACCCATGTCCGGGACCCCCCCAGCACCACTTTGGGGACCCTAGTCCCATGACCAGGACCCCCAGCACCACTTTGGGGACCCCAGACCCATGTCCGGGACCCCCCCAGCACCACTTGGGGGACCCCAGACCCATGTCCGGGACCCCCAGCACCACAGCGGGGACCCCAGACCCATGTCGGGGACCCCCCCAGCACTAGTTTGGGGACCCCAGACCCATGACTGGGACCCCCAGCACCACAGCAGGGACCCCAGAGCCACGATCGGGACCCCCCAGCACCACAGCGGGGACCCCAAACCCATGTCCAGGACCCCCCAGCACCACTTTGGGGACACCAGAGCCATGACCAGGACACCCCCAGCACCACAGCGGGGACCCCAGACCCATGATCGGGACCCCCCAGCACCACAGCAGGGACCCCAGACCCATGTCCGGGACCCCCCAGCACCACTTTGGGGACCCCAGAGCCATGACTGGGACCCCCAGCACCACAGTGGGGACCCCAGACCCATGTCGGGGACCCCCCCAGCACCACTTTGGGGACCCCAGAGACATAACTGGGACCCCCAGCACCACAGCAGGGACCCCAGAGCCATGATCGGGACCCCCCAGCACCACTTTGGGGACCCCAGACCCATGTCTGGAACCCCCCCAGCACCACTTTGGGGACCCCAGACCCATGACCAGGACCCCCAGCACCACAGCAGGGACCCCAGACCCATGTCCGGGACCCCCCAGCACCACGTTGGGGACCCCAGAGCCATGACTGGGACCCCCAGCACCACAGCGGGGACCCCAGACCCATGTCCGGGACCCCCCAGCACCACTTTGGGGACCCCCGACCCATGACTGGGACCCCCCAGCACCACTTTGGGGACCCCCGACCCAGCACCGTTCCTGGGTACCACGGACCAGCTCTGGGGACCCCCGAAGCCAGAGCCCCAGCAGGGACCCTCCAGTGCCGCTGGGCATTGGGGGGCGCTGGGCATGGTGAGGGGCGGGGGGGGGGGGGTTGGCCACCCCTTGCCCCTCTCCCTGGGGTCCCCCTGGACCTCCCTGTCCTCGGCTCCCCGGGGGCTGCCATGGGGGGACACCCCTCCCCACCCCAAGCAGGCAGCACCCCCTTCCCGGGGGCACCCTGACCCACACAGCGCCCCCCCCCCCCTCCCCGGGCTCTGGGGCTGTGGTGGAGCCGGGGGGGGTCCCATCCCCGCCCTGCCACCCCCTGTCCCCCCCCCCTCCAGCCCGAACAAGGGGCCCTTTGTGGCCGGGGCAGCTCAAAGCCCCTTTGTTCCCCGGATTATGGGGTTGCGGGGGGGGGGGGCAGCGCCGGCTCCGGTGTCCTGTGGGGCCGGGGGGACGATGGGG